>NW_028261386.1:114821916-114973791 GCF_051295495.1 Thamnophis sirtalis | reverse complement strand
GCAATGCTCCGCCGAGCAGCTGGAGCATCAAGGAGGCTTTGTGGAGCGTGGCGGGCTGTAAGTAAGCATGTGCCTGCCGCAGCATGTGCGTTCATGCTGTGCGCGTTCATGTGGTGGACGCCCCGCCCCGTTGCACCTTACTGGTTGCATCGGGATCCTGAACCCACCACTGGTTCATATACATGTGTGCATATGTACAGTAAAGGAACATGATGGCTCAGTGACTAAAACGCTGAGCTTGTCAATCAGAAGGGCCGGCAGTTCAGTGGTTCAAATCCCTAGCGCTGCGTAACAGAGTGAGCTCCGTTACTTGTCCCAGCTTCTGCCAACCTAGCAGTTTGAAAGCATGTACAAAATGCAAGTAGAAAAATAGGGACCACTTTTGATGGGAAGGTAACAGCGTTCCATGCGCCTTCGGTGTTTAGTCATGCCGGCCACATGACCATGGAGACGTCTTTGGACAGTGTTAGCTTTTTGACTTTGAAATGGAGATGAGCACTGCCCCCTAGAGTCGGGAACGACTAGCACATATATGCGAGGGGAACCTTTTACCTTTATGTGCAGTATGTTTATGTCTATGTGTGTGTGTACACAACTCTGGCAGGCAGACCTTTTTTCTTCTTGAATACACAAATTTGCATACTCCAGTTTCCAACTTCTTTCCTGGCTGTATTTCTGGGTGCATTTATATAGCAGTAAAATCCCATGTGAACTATATTCTGAACAGCAGTGCAAGGATTTTATGTGTTGCTGTGACAAGTGCTCGAGAAAAGGGAGACCAGCTTGGAGGGCTTTCTCTGACCTTAAAATAAAATTGCTAGTTTTCCAGCAGTGCCAAGTCAACTTGCTTGAATGAACCTACAGCAGACTGTTTTTTACCAAAACAAAATATGCCTCCCAAGAACAGTCCAAATGAAATAATGTTTCAGGAACCCCATGAGGAGACATGCAGATGAAAGAAGAAAGACATTTTGGAATTCCTCTTTTTCAGAATAGGAAACGAACCCGAATAGTTCAGTACAATTCAGCAGATAAAGTGCCTTCTGTACAAGATCCTAGAGAAGCTCTTTTTTAAACATTATAATAAATGTAATTTTGTTAAAAGCTATATTTCTTGCAGAAAAAAATATAGTATTGATGCATTGTTATGATTATCAGCTTTAGGATAAACCTTTCTGCATGTTATAAAATATCAGAATTGTAAGGGATCTTGTAGGTGTTCTAGTCCAACTCCTTGCTCAAGCAGGAGACCCTATACTATTTCAGACAAATAGCTGTCCAATCTCTTCTGAAAAACTTCCAGGGTTGGAACACCCACAACTTCTGAAGGCAAGTGGTTCACCTGGTTGATTGTTCTCACTATCAGGAAATTTCTCCTTAGTTCTACATTGATTAGCTTCCATCTATTGTTTCTTGTCTTGCCTTCAGGGTCTTTGGAGAACAAGTTGACACCCCCCACACATACCTCTTCTTTGTGGCAGCCCTTCAGATATTGGAACACTGCCATTGTGTCACCCTGATCATTCTTTTCTCTAGGCAAATTATAACTAATTTCTGCAACTGTTCATTATATGTTCTAGTCTTCAAGCTCTTAATCATATGGGTTCCAGCAAACTGCCTGGGATCCAGCTGATTAACACCCAGGAAAAGTGCACTTTTTAAATATTTACAATTTGATTCTCATCTGCCTCATGGCACAGGGAGGCAGTGATGGTAGTGGACAGATGAGGCATGTCCAGCTGCAACTTCAAAGAGACAGAAAAGGAGTTATGTAATATAGAATAGGATTGAAGGGAAGATCTTCTAGTCCAACCTCCTGCTCAAGCAGGAGACCCTACACCATTCCAGATAAATGGCTGTCAAGTTTCTTCTTGAAAACCTCAAATGATGGTTCTGAAGGCAAGTTATTCCACTAATTAATTGTTTCCCCTGACAGGAAATTTAGCCCTTCATGGTATTGGACCTGGGTACTTGAGAGACCGCCTGCTGCCAATTACCTCCCAAAGACCCATTAGATCGCACAGGGTCGGCCTCCTCCGGGTTCCATTCACCAGCCAATGCCATCTGGCTACGACCCGGGGGAGGGCCTTCTCTGTTGCAGCTCTGGCCCTCTGGAACGAACTCCCCGCGGAGATTCGGACCCTCACCTCTCTCCTGGCTTTCCGAAAAGCCGTTAAAACCTGGCTGTGTCGGCAGGCCTGAGGTTGATGAGCTCTCTTCCCCTCTCGACAGGTGTGGTTGTTGGTCATTTTAAACGTTTATTTTGTATTGCATGTTCCCCTTCCCGTTGGAGTTGTTTGCTGCCCTGAGTCCCTTTCAGGGAATAGGGTGGCATATAAATAAAATGAAACTTCAAACTTTAAACTTATATCTAGGATTTATTGGATCTCTCTTTAATGAACTTTCCCACGTTACTTTCTGTTCTGCCCTCAGTTGTTTTGGAGAATAGGTCATCGCCTTCTTCTCTGTGACTGGCCCTCAAATACTGAAATACTTCTATCAAACTCCATCTCTTCATTAGACTAGACATACTTACTTCTCTCAACCATTCATTTTATGGTTTAGCCTCCAGACCCCTTGTTATCTTTGTTGCTCTTCTCTGCACTCTTTCTATGGTCTGAACATCTTTTTATTTGGGGGGGGGGGCAATGGCTGAAGTTTACTTGGCAATTCCAATATGAAGGGGGAAAACACAGCTGATAGGCACCAGTTTTGTAAAGTTTTCATTTTTCAGTCCCAGGGCGATATCGGTAAAATGTAAGCCTAATGCAACAAAGCAGAAAAACGTTACTGCTAGAAATAGGACTTATTGTTAGCAGTATGTATTATTGCTTGCCTATGTCTGCTCTGCTGTAAGGTGATGGTAGTGGGAGATGGAAGTGCCATTTCTTCAAGCTTTCTTCTTTGCTCTTCTGCTCCCCTATTGATGTTTTTTTTTTGTCCAAGAAAGCAATAAGAAAAGAATAACTTGCACAACCCCCATTTTCATTTTCCAGCCATGCAGTCAATTGGGGACAGAGGGAGAGACAAATAAATGGAGAGTGGCAGTAGTGTTGATGTGAAAGAAAGCTAACTTATTGTTGCCGGCTTAATACATGCTTAGTATTATTATTTGTTAACCAAAAGCTCTAGCTTTACTGCTAGTGATACGTTTTAAAAAGGTCCTTTGATCTCTTTCCAATTCGCGGACAGTATCACTTGAGAAAATGTCTACCAGTATAGCACAATACTTCTGTTTAGAGCAGAGTTCCTCAACCCCCCCAGGCTGCAATCCACTACTGGGACATGGCCTATTTGGAACTGGGTTGTGTGAGTGTCTGTCCAACCCCCACGCACGTGTGCGCAGCTTGACTTGTGTGAGCAGTGAGCTGTGAGCTGGTCAAGCTAGGCATGTGTGTGTATGTGTACTGGTCCACTGCTCACGCAAATTGAGCTGCATGTGCATACGTGTGTGCTGGCCCTCTGCTCACATAGGCAGGTTCCCCTTCCTCTCCAGCTGGGCCACCAAAATGCAAAGGTTGGGGACTACTGGTTTAGCGGCTCCATTTTTTTTAACCCTATGTTGCTATAAACCATCACAGGAAAGACTAAAAATATCTGTCCCTCGATGTTTACTGTGTGAATTGCTAAACGCCAGTTTGCTTTTCTCATCTATTTTAATCCTGGCTTTTGTTTCAGACGCTGCAAATATTTTGTGCAGGAAGCAGGTGTTCTTTTTCTTCTTTTTTGGGATGCTGAACAGATATACAAGCCTGGAATGACTCAGAAAGCATATCAATGAACATAAACCACTAATCAAACGCTGAAGTCTGCTGTCAGAAGGCTGTTGGTAGGATCCCACTGTTGTGATCATGTCCTTGCCTGCCTTATCTGAGCAATTTTTTTTTTAAACAGCTTGAGACTAGGTATCTGTGTGCTTTTTCTCCTGGCTTTTTTGGTTGCATTAGCTATATCAAAGATCATATTACTCTATTATGTAGATGGTGCAGCTTGATTGAATTTGAAAAGCTGCAGAAAAGGCACAACTTTCTGAAATTCCAGACCAATTCTTGAATACAGCTCATCCACCTGGAACCCATACTATTTATTGAACATTAACACGATTGAGCGGGTCCAGAAGTATTTCACAAGAAGAGTACTCCACTCCTCTGCTCACAATAGAATTCCCTATGACACCAGGCTTGATATTTTGAGCTTGGTCAAAATTGGAACAAGGAACTGTAGCACCTACAGTTTGATTTAAGGATAGTACACAAAATTGTCTGCTATAACATCTTGCTTGTCAATGACTTCTTCAGCTTCAACTACAATAATACATGTGCAAACAATAGATACAAACTCAAGGTAAACCACTCCAAATTCGATTGCAGAAAATACGACTTCAGCAACAGAGTGGTCAACGCTTGGAATGCTCTACCCAACTCCGTTGTTACAGCTTCAAACCCCCACAGGTTCAACCTCAAACTGTCTACCATGGACCTCACCCCCTTCTTAAAATGTCCGTAAAGGGGACATGCATAAGCGCATCAGCATGCCTACCGCCCCTGACTTACTGTTCCATTTATCTGTATTTATTTCCTTTGTTCATGCTTATGTTCATACCTATACTTGTTATCTTGTACATGTTTGACAAACAAACAAACAAACAAACAAACAAACAAACAAACAAACAACAATAAATCAGATTTTATGCCTCTACATGGGGCAGCCCTTGAAGAGTGTTCGGAGACTCCAGCTGGTCCAGAATGCAGCCGCGCGAGCGATTGTGGGTGCACCCCGGTATACCCACGTTACACCTATCCTCCGTGAGCTGCACTGGCTACCTGTTGGTCTCCAGATACACTTCAGGGTGCTAGTTATTATTTATAAAGCCCTACATGGTATTGGACCTGGGTACTTGAGAGACCGCCTTATGCCGATTACTTCCCACAGACCCATTCGATCCCACAGATTAGGCCTCCTCCGTATTCCATCTGCCAGCCAATGTCGGCTGGCGACTACTTGGAGGAGGGCCTTCTCTGTGGCTGCCCCGGCCCTAACGAGCTCCCCGTGGAGATTCGGACCCTCTCCACCCTTCAGGCCTTCCGGATGGCCGTGAAGACCTGGCTGTCCCAGCAAGCCTGGGGTTGAGTTCCCCCCGCTACTCGAATTTGCTGTGTCTGTTGTGCTTTTAAACTGTTTGTATTTTCTGTTTGTCTTTGTCTCACTTTTTGTAATTTCCCCTCCCTTGGCTTTGTTCAGCCGCCCTGAGTCCCTTCGGGGAATAGGGCAGCCTACAAATTGAATAAAATCCAAATCCAAAATCCAGATTGAATTCAATGTTCTTATGTCTCAGAATGTTTGACTGTCAAAGAAAAGAATATAAAAACCTCGGAACAATTCAAAGTTGGAAAACATACCATCTCTCTTTCTCTCTCCTCCTTTCTCTAGCTGTATTTCCCATTATATGAAGAACCATCCCAGGAATACAACTGCTTTCTTGAAATTAAAAAAATAAAGCACTTCCAGTCTCTTTTAAAAGAATTAGGGACATCATATCTTTTCAATAAATTATCTAAAATGATTAAATCATGGCAACTGGACCAAAATTTATTAAAGCTGAGATGTTTTGTTACTCATCCAAGTAACTTCTTCAGTCAAAATGAAAATTTTGTGTAGGCAGAATGAAGAGTTGGAATGAACCAACTCTTACCATACAACCTTGCAGGGGGTTTCTTCCCAAAATGAAAAGCAACATGTAAATGAAGACTCAATCATCCAGGCAAAAAGTATCTAAAAAGATTAAATCATGGTAACTGGACTAAAGTTTATTAAAACTGATGTTCCAAATATCATGCAGAATTAAATCAGAATCGAAGGCAAAACTATGCTTAAAGTTCCAATTTAATAAGGCAGGCATGTTGGCATCATGCTGTGGGATCCCAATTCTGGAAGTTAAATCAGAATCCCACCCAGTTAAAAGTTCATGATCTTGTCCCCACACCCACAGTCCATCACATGGCCCAATCTTCTTCTTCCACGCTAGCACCTACGCCCAACTGCTTCCGCTCAGGTGCAAAGGTTTGGGAGACAAAAGATGACCTTGAGCTTCTATAAAGGAATTTTTTATTTTGAAAACAACATATTCTACCCCTTGCTAAATCCCCCCCTTAATGAGAGTGTGGCAGGCCAAAGATTCTTAAAGGAACCGCTGCAGGCCTGACAACTGAGACATTTTGTTATTCATCCAAGTAATCAAGTTGCCATGATTTAAACTTTTTAGATACTTTTGGCCTGGATGATTGAATCTTTATTTACATGTTTCAATAAATTACTTATCATATTTGTATTTAGCAGGTTTTGATGAGAGATGGTGACTCATCAAAATTAGCCAATGAGCTGGTGTGTGAGACCCCCATGGAAGTCATAGGACTTTAGTTAAATTGAGAAGCTAGAAACAAAATCCCAGACTTTGGCCATAGCAAACTACTTTTGTATTATTGCCAATGAAATTACACAGAGTTTCATATGCCAACCACTAAATCATTTGGATGTTCCATGGTGTTTGTATAGTATAAAAAGTCTGCAAGAAATCTATATAGATAAGAAGTTGTATGTTATTTCTCTGCATTTGTGGCATTAGTTGAATAATGAGGACTGCAGGCTGAAGACTGCACATTTGTTCACTAGCCAAGTGGCAGGAGAAAGAAATGGATTGGATTACTTTATGTCTATCACAGGTTTCTTTCTGTAAATTAGCAATAGCACTTAGATTTATATACCGCTTTACAGCCCCCTCTAAGTGGTTTACAGAGTCAGCATATTGCCCTCAACAATTTGGGTCCTTATTTTACCCACCTTGAAAGGAGTCAACCTTGAGCCTGGTGAGATTTGAACTACCAAATTGCAGTCAGCCAGCAATCAGCAGAAGTAGCCTGCAGTACTGAACTCTAACCACTGTGCCATCGTGGCTCATGTTAGAAATCAGAAATGTTTTACACCATCATTCAGTTTTACATTGCTTTTAACTAGGAAATGACAACAGAAGCCCTGAAGATATTGTGGACTACAATTTCTCCAAATTATTGACCAGTGCTAGCCAAGATTGAAAGGAATGGAAGGCTAAACTGGAGAATCCAATGCCTCTACAGTAGACTGAGACTATAAGTAAATGATATTCAATTCCATGGCTGGCTATGTCTGTGGCATCTAGCATCTCTTGGGTTGATAAGAAAAAATTGATTTATGCATTCTAGTGGGCCATGGGGAAAATAAAAACAGCTTCACACCCAAAAAGTTCCCTGACATAGTAGCTTCTGGTGTCCTGTAGTATGCCGGTGACTTAATGGACATTTGTTTGATAACACCAAGTAGCTTTCACCTACTGTATAGTTCCATAATGTCCAATGTAAAACTACTTTGGGGCATTATGGGATTCAAAATGACTTAGGAATATAGAAAGCTGAATTTTAACAAGTTAGATCATGGATCGGTGAGATCATTATGTGTCAAGAGTGGGGAAATCAGGAGATCCAGGGAGTTTAGATGAGTATAAAGATTTATTGCAAACTTAAGCTCTCTACAAGAATCTGAACTACTGACAGTCAAGGGAAATTAGTGGGAGTTAAGAATAGAAAGGAATTCATGGTGGGCTGGGCTTAGAAATCTTGTGCGAGCACAGGAACTTCTGACTGATGATGCATTTGACTCCTTTCTTGGACTAGATCTTGTCATCTCTTACATTATGTACTGTGTTGACAATAGATCTCTAGATATCAAACAGGACTCTGTTTTAAAAGTTTAAAAGTTCTATAGAATAGATTGGGGACCTTTGTGTAAAAAATGATGCTCTATCCTGGAAATATGACTCAAGAGGAAGGGGTCATTCCTAAATCCTTCTAGAATATTGATCCCAATAATCATCCAAGAATGGTGATCCTAAGCCAGGGAGATAGGGCTCCTTCACTTTTATCTTCAGCAGTAAGTACCACCTGCTCCCAAGTAGGAATTTAGTTCTCAACATGTTTTAATACAGTCCTGCAAATAACCTGAAAGAAAGGTTTTCTTCCTCAACTGTATCATTATCTCAGGTGGCCTTGGGATCACACTCCTTTTTCTGCAATACAGTTCCATCACAATGCATAAAAAAGTACTCAATTGAATGTAAAACTTGGTTGTCTCCACTGGACAAAGGACTACTCCTTTTGAAAGAGGAACAAAGATCACTAAGTAGGTGGGTCAGCATCTCAGTTCAAGACTTCAAGGTGCTAGAAAAGCAAGGACAACCATTTGGAATCAAGACATATGTATGGCTGGGGGAAAAATATCTTGAAGGTCATAGTAGGCATCTGAAGCCCCACTTGCCTGTTCTTATCTTACAAACTGGTTCCAGGAAGAATAGGTCCTCCAATGTGCAGATGCTGGATATATCATCTGCCAGCCTTCTGGCAATAGCAACAGAACTAATCGGATACAGCTGAAACATCTAGTAGTTAAGTTGCTAAACATACCCAATCTGGCAAGCAGAAGGGGAAGTGATAAGATGCATTGGACTCTTCTGATTACAAAATGCATTTATTTAAGAACTTGTTTGTCACTGGGATGTTTACAGCATGCAGTACTTTGCCAAATAACCCCTTTCCAATCTAAACAAACAGATTAGACAAGCCTAATAGTAAACAACATGTTGCAAACAAAAAAAAAAATCAAAATAAAACTGAGTGGGATGTTCACATTGCAAACCTTTGCAAACATTTATCTTGGCAGAACACTTCCTGTCAAATTTTAGGTTGCTTGTGAATAGCCGTACTTGCGCCATGAGCATTGCACTTTGCTAATCAAAATGTATTATGAAAAGATTGGCATAGCTATTGACTTGCCTTTGTAACTTTCAGTTCATAATAGCACTATCAGTTTAACAACCTCAGAAATTGCTTCAGGATAAAAAAGCTCAATCAAATCCTACTCCACACTTTCCCCAGATGATAATATACCGAAGTCTGCAACAATTTCCTGAAGGTTTCCTTTCTTTCTCGACAAAAGAGTGTTCTATTTTTTCAATTTCATCCTTAGGTTGTTTTAGAATTCCTTTATAAATCCCCTAAGTAGCATTTGTGAGCATCTTTTATTCTTGCATGCCAATAGAATGTGGGCCCTGCTATTGCTTTTCCTTTGTCCTGTATCCCGTCTCTCCACCCCTTTAATTCAAGGGTAGATCCACGGGGGCAAATATCAAAATGGGTGTCATGATACAATGAGAGAAATGCCAAGAATGATGTACCTCAATACGCAAGTAGATACAGCTGGGATTTGCCTCACAATGTAATCTTGGTTTGTTGTGGATATCCATGTTCTCATCCACCTGGCACTTTATAGGCACAATGTCTTCTCTCCTGGGATTTAATTGAGGCATGGGAAATGAGGAGACTACAAACTGGAGGAGAGAAAATGGCCTATTGAAAAATGGCACTCTCATATAATAGCCATAAAAGATGTCCCCTAAATTCAAGAGGACTTTGAATTTGGGGATCAAGGAAGACATGGTCAAAATAGACTTCAGCATTTAAACCAGTGTTTCTCAAACTTGGCAACTTTAAGGCTTGTGGACTGGCCACATCACAAACATAACTTTTGATAAGAATTGGTCTTAGATTTTTAACAATTTCTCTCAAATGTTACTTGAAGTTAACTTGAAACAGCTAATGTAACCCTGAGGGACAAAATTATGGTCTCTTAAAAGTAAAGGTTTCCTTCGCACATATGTGCTGGTCATTCCCGACTCTAGGGATGCTGCTCATCTTCGTTTCAAAGCTGAAGAGCCAGCACTATCTGAAGAAGTCTCCATGGTCATGTGGCCAGCATGACTAAACATCAAAGTGCACAGAACGCTGTTACCTTCCCACCAAAGATGGTTCCTATTTTCCTATTTGCATTTTTACATGCTTTCAAACTGCTAGGTTGGCAGAAGCTGGGACAAGTAATGGTAGCTCACTCTGCTATGCAGCACCAGAGATTCTAACTGCCGAACTGCTGACCTTTCTGATCAACCTACTCAGCATCTTAGCCACTGAGGACCTGCGTCCCTTATGGTCTCTTACCTATTTAAAAATCTTTCTAAGGTCATTTTCTCACAAGAGATTTGTAGCACTTTTTAGAGTCATCCAGACATTCTTGTGCCAAATAATAGTAAGGAGGTTTATATTAGTTCTAAGGTGGCTGGATAATATTGGAAAGATACTGTGGTATTTCGCCATTTCACTAATGGGGAAATGGCCTCAGTTAAAGCCCTCTCTCATCCTTCATCTAGTAAACTTTGAGTACTTAGGACAAATGTTGAGCCTAGGAGAGACTGGATTGATCCACAGTTTGAATGAATAGATTTTGGAATTATATAATAAACTCTCCATGTGAAAGAGAAGCATTACCTCAAACAACCTGAGAGCTAAAACCAGTGAAAGGACATGATTCAAGTATCTTCAAATCACAATTCTGGATTCTCCATCTCCCTGCATTTTTGTCATTGCAAAGAAGAGAAGATGAAAGTCTGGGTTTTGTGTTAATACCCATGCAAAGCGTGTGCACAAATGGTATAAATATTCAGGCCACACACTACCTCACAGTGGAAAGAAATAGAAAATTAAACCTCTCATTATTGCACTGGAAATTATAGGATTATATCCAGTCACCCATAGCAAATAAAATGCCTAGCTATTTTAGCATGTTTGTAAAAAATGTGCTCTCAAAATAAAAAGTCTGGAGTTATTTTAATTCCAGGAATTCAGCTTCCTCCTGAGGCTATAATCCTATAAATAAAGAGTAAATTCTTTTGAAATCAATAGGACTTAAATAGAGTTTCTTATTTAACAATGCATGGTTAAAGAGACGTAGCACTATGCTCCAGGAAAAAAAGGATTGTTCCAATGATGAGCTCAGAACATTTGATACGTGGTTGATTCTGCAATTAGAACTAGATTCAACTATTTAATGCAACAGAGATCTAAACATTGTTTGACTAGATAAGCACATATGAACCTGAGTGGCCATAAACGTTGAAATAACAATTAAAATAAATAAAGAATAATTAGCTTTTTAAAGCCAGGTGTTTTTTATTCTACATTTGAACTAAAATGGATCCACAAAGTAGTTTACAAAAATCAAGCTCTGCTTAAATTGCATTAAGTTGTATATTTTAACTTTGAACTTGGTTCAAAGTTATCTGAGTTAAAATATCCTTTTATAGGTCTGCTTGAGATGTTTCTCACTGAGTTTTTAGAGTTCAGAAGAATGAAAGTTAACTTGAACTTGAAGAATTTGGTTACTGAAGGATGTAAAAAAACTCCCTTTGAGTTATATCATTTTTCAATTTCTTTCCATTTTGATGGTATTATTGTATTTTTAATGTCTATATACATTTTCTTTGTATTGTATTGTTATGTGGACTACTAAGAGTGGTTTATAGTTGGAGTAGCATACAAATATGTTTAATAAAAATAAATAAAAATTATTTAGTTTTGCACATCAAATTTCTCTTAAAGGTATCTGAACAAGTTATTTCACGCCACCCCTCAGTCATTTGTCAACCCTGATGAACTTGTAAAGCTCAACATATTTATTCTTTGTTGTATAGCTCAACATAAGGTGGCGCAGTGGTTAGAATGGTTAGAGTGCAGTACTGCAGCCACTTCAGCTGACTGCTAACTCCAGTTCGGCGGTTCAAATCTCACTGGCTCAGGGTTGACTCAGCCTTCCATCCTTCCGAGGTGGGTAAAATGAGGACCCAGACTGTGGGGGCAATATGCTGACTCTGTAAACTGCTTAGAGAGGGCTGAAAGCTCTATGAAGCGGTATATAAGTCTAACTGCTATTGCTATTGCTAAGTGTTATATTTAGACTGCTTTTCCAGTTTTCCTTTAAATGTTTATTGTGTGCATATGGGAGAGAGTACAAAAGTTTTCTGATTAACATCCATCTAAAGTATTATATGATAAGACAAACAAGTTTTGCAATGCTGCTTGCAGACCGACAACCAGCTATATTTACTATTGTTTACATTGGACCTGTAATTTAGCAACAGTAGGAAAATTGCAATAAAAGGGAAGCTAGAAATTTTATTTTACTTCATCAGGATTCTAGGCACCATAGAAAGCATATCAGTGTTCAAGCAGAACAAGAAACAATGGATGGAAACTAATCATGAGAAAATCAACATAGAAATGAGAAACTTCCTGACAGTGAGAATAATTAATTGGTGGAATGACTGGTCTCCAAAGTTGTAGATGCTCCAACACTGGAGGTTTTTAAGAAGAGATTGGACAACCATTTATCTGAAATGGTATAGGGTCTCCTGTTTGAGCTGGGGGTTGGATTAGAGGTGCCTTCCAACTCTTATTCTGTTATTTTTGTCATTATCAGCAGCAGCAGCACCACCACCACCACTACCATCATCACAGGTGGCAAGCATGAACTAGATTGAGGACCCAGTGAAGAGCTTTGGCAAGTCACAGTCCTTTAGCCAATGTTGAAGTAAAATTCAAAATCCGGTTGATCATGGAATTGGTAGGTGTTGTGGCCCAGCAGGAGCCATTGGAGCTGCCACCAGACTCCGACAGCGAGAGGCCCTATGAATCGGCTCTGGAGGATGTGGAGGACCCTGGATAGGGTTCCAACTCCAAGCAGGGTGCAGAGAGGCTGGTTGGCCACCAGGAAGCACCTGAGCCTTGGACCAGTGGGGAGGAGACAAGGGAGAGTGAGCCAGATGCCAGCAGTGAGTTGTTCCTGGATGTCTGGCACCAAAGAGCTAATAGGCGTCAGGAACAGTTGCGCAGTTACAGGAGGTAATCGCACTCAGCTGGTGGTCATTAGGCTCCTCTCCAGACTATAAAAAGACTCCTTGTGCACACGCCCCTCTTGCAGAAGTCAACACAGGAACGAATGTTGGAGAACATTTTTGTGAGCTTGGCAGGCTGGATTGCTGCTAGGGCTTATCTGTGCTGTATTGCTGCCCAGCTTGTCTGCCGGTTTGCTGCCAAGGACCTGTCTGTCTGTTAATAAATTGGGTAAAGTATCTTTGGCTCGGAGTGTTCTTTGGTGTCGAACGAGGGGGGTCAGAGCAGGTAGATATGCTTCATTGGGTCTTTCAACCCAGATAGCAAAAGGTCTTAGGCCAAGCCTTGAATGCTCAGACACTTTGAAATGATGAAATAACAAACAGGCGATGACTTTTGACTCACTTACACTTTTCCTTGTCCAGCCATTTTCTCCCAGAATAACTTTTCAAGTTGACAAAGGGCTATCTGACTATCACTTTAGATGCATGAACAAGGTGTCCATAGCTCTGGTTCAGTTGTGGGTTACAACCGGTACACCCCGGTATGGGTGTACTGATGCCTCCCGGGAGCACCGGGTACCGTTCTGGTACGGTGGTCTGGAGGGCCCACCCACCTGCCCATGTTCTTTACTGGTATTTGAGCTCTTTAGGGCTTCTGCACACGGAGCGTACGGTGCCTGCACGACACTCCATCGAGCAGCTGGAACATTGCGGAAGCATTGTGGAGCATCGTAGGAGGTAAGGATGCATGCGCACGATACGCGCATTCATGTGGTGGACACCAGGCCCCATTGCACCATACCAGTTGTAATGGGATACGGAACCCATCACTGCTCTGGTTGCTTTCATAAAATTGCAAAAAGCCAGATTATACCATTGTGTTGCAAGTTGCCTGTCCATGTGAAAACCAGTGGGTCTTGTGGCATAACATCACAACATTATTTTGACCAGTTTGACATCTTACATATTTGCTCCTGTGGGTGCTGCTGTTTAACGTCTTGATTATTCTCCCTATTCCTCACTACTGTTAGTCATTTCTGAAAACAGAGTTTCAGAATGAAGCTGAAAGCACACAAAGCTCTTTTTCTATAGGAAACACAGTTGAACCAAATTGATGCATATCATGAATAGAGGGTTTTTTGAAATGTTTCAGCAGCCTTTGCCTGTTATTTAGTAAAACAGATAACTTGCTCTGTAGGGCCACCTGTTTTCTCTAATGTTCCATCGTTGGAGTATCTTTTCCAGCAATGATGAAACTAATGAGAATTATTCTGTCTAGACATTTAGGCTATCTCTTGGAGCATCACAGTACTGAGTATTAGGGAAAAACACATGTTTTGTTTCATGCTGCTTCCTCTTGTCTTCCTTAATGGATTTTAAAGGGCTCTTCAACTTTAATATGAATTATGTATTCACATTGTGTGACACCTTGGAAATCTTTGCAGTAGTGAACTGTTAACATCTGCAAGTGACTTCATTTATAAAGAGAGGTAGTAACTCCAGTTAATGGAGAGTGCAACTCCGTTGTTAAATGCATGCATTGTTTGAAAAAAAAAGCCTCATGGTTTCAGTATTTCAAACTGATTGCATTTGACCCTGGTGACCAATGTCCCGTTATGTTTCAGATTAGAGATGTCTAGCCCTTTTGAGACAGCTGACCCTGACCCTGAGATCTTAGGGATGAGAAAAGTGTATTCTACCATTTTTTCATCTATTATTGTTCTTCAGTTGCATGCTGATCTTTGATGATAACTTGAGGTCTTCTACCATATTTAAGAAATTTTCATTGGCAATGGCCAGTTTCACTATTCTTGTGTACTTTTATTTATCTTATGTACTCATCTCTAAGTTCCCATCATTGTCAGTCAATCATGTACCGCTTCTCCCACACCTCTCTTTGTAGCTTTCCCCTTCATAACCCAATTCTACCTCAATCTTTGTCTTTTCATCCAGGCCGGCAGGGGATAGGGTTAGAGAGCAAACCTGGATCCAACCAATAAGAGCATAATATAAATCAGAAGCCTAAAACAGCAATAAGATCTGAGGCAATAATTACAACTTTAGTCTTGTTAAAACTTAGTGGCTAATCTTATTGTTCCAAACCCCCCTATCCTCCTAGCTTCCTAGTGAATATTGTCCTTCATTCATTCTTGAGTTGGCAGTAAACTACGTACAAAACCTTGTTGTTTCTCCTGTTGATCTTTAACTTTATCCTGTCACAATAGCCTTTGTTCTCAATCTGTCTCAACTAACTTTTTTTCTTTGCCAAGGTAATGGGTTACAAACACAAGCAGATTTGTGTTCTTCAAGGCTGCTCTTGAAGGATATAAGAATAAGGAGTGGAAGCATACAGCTAAGGAAGACTTAAATCTATCTTACTCATGAGCTGGAGGTGAAATGAAGGCAACTTCACGAGGACACACTCAAAAAACGTGTTGCCAAGATTTGTTTGTACTGAGTTTAGGTGCAAAGAAAGGCCCATTGCAGGAAAGGTTCTAAAACTAGAAAGGAGTTGCTTGAGAATCTGGATGCTACTTTTAGGAACTAAAAGTTTTTAGGACCACCTAGCATTTGATGATATTCACTATAGGGCATTTTTAGTGTCGAAAAGCAGAAAGTGTTGAATATAATGACTAATGGCCTGTATACAGATGAGATGGGTCAAATAAATAAATAATAAACAAATTAATTTATGAAATGAACCTTATTTAAGATACATGCAATATAATATTCAGAATTCAGCTGACTACTACATCCTGGAT
Organism: Thamnophis sirtalis; assembly: GCF_051295495.1. NCBI lineage: Eukaryota > Metazoa > Chordata > Lepidosauria > Squamata > Natricidae > Thamnophis > Thamnophis sirtalis. The sequence goes on along the minus strand of NW_028261386.1, from coordinate 114,958,224 downwards.
CAGGTTCACTTTCAGGATATTACAAAACTTGATATGCTACTTGGTTTACTAGATTTTGCTGTAGGTGATTACAACGACAACTTTATCCCTATATGAGTGTAGCAAAAAAATCCATTCCAGTGTCTCTATCTACTGTTAAAACTATTGCTGACCACATGTGCTCTAGAAGATAATTTTCAAGTTTCCGTTGATTTATTTGAATGAATTTAATGGATACCTATTTATATAACAACAATAAAAACCCACTAAAAATAAAAATCAGGCACCTCACCAACAAACAATACAATTTTCAGACTCCAATCTTATCCTATCTATGTGGGACTAGTCAGGTAACATAAATATTACTAAAACCCGAATTATGGAAAGAAAATGGCCAATAACTGCTATTTTCCAGGTCTGTTGCTAAAAACCAGTAAATCCTAATCTGTCTGTCTATTGTTATCAATGGCAGATGGATTTCTCTGAAACTGACTCACATCCACATTCTCCTGCCTGATAACTCACAATCAGGTAGCTATGTCTATCTTGTTACTTATCCCATTGTGGCAAGATGGGATGTACACATTAAGTCCTACCTGGCAAGAGTAATTACAGAAAGATTGAGGTATCTGTTAACTAGGGACCTCGATCTCTCTGAAATTACACTTGCCATGTAGAACATGAAGTGTACATCTCATTACATTTCTCATTTGCAGGAGAAAGATGTTACCTTAAACAATCAGAGGGGAACCTTCAGATTAAGTTCTAACCTTAATTCATACTAGTCCTGAGTGCATAACATCACTTTATATGGACCTCTCCTAAATCCACGAGTGCTTCTATGCCTGGGAGAAATCTGATTCTGAGAACAATTTACGTAAAAGCTAAGGAACAGGTGTAACCTCTTTCTGAACTTACTATCTGTGGCTGCCTTTTTTAAAAAAAAACAACAATTCATCATTGCTACTCATAATTTTTATCCATAATGCTCATTAGACATTGCACTAAGGCGAAGCCATACTACATAGAGTCACACCTTGCACTAATCTAAAACAAAGGAGCTACATCATGGCTCGTAGTGATACGTAAACTTAGTACAGTGAGAGCTTGGATGCTAACCGTAATCTGTTCCAGGACTTCGTTTGGCACCAGATTTGGTCATGAACAGAAGCAAGACTGACTGTGCATGCACATCAGTGGTGGGTTTCAAAAATTGTTGGAACCTACTCTGTGGGTGCGGCCTCCTTTGTGGGAGTGGCTTGCCACCCATGTGACCAGATAGGAGTGGCTTGCCGCCCATGTGACCGGATATGAAATTATGAATTAGTACTTAGGTCGGTCCAAGTAGCTATTCAGAAACTCTGGCATTGAAGCATGCAAGTCTTAAAGCTGTCAAGTTACAAGATCCTTGCCAGTGGTGGGTTTCAAAATTTTTTGGAACCTCTTCTGTAGGTGTGGCCTGCTTTCCAGGTCCACTGGTGGACCTCTTCTAACTGGTTCAGTAGATTTGATGAACCGGTTCTACCGAATAGGTGCGAACTGGTAGGAACCCACCTCTGATGCGCGCACACAAAAAAATGGTGTGGAAAGGGAAATCACTGTGGCTGTGTTTATTCGACACCCGAGGATATGTTCATGACATGAGTGAAACATTTAGCAGATTTTTCAGTCGGCACCGAAAATTGTTCATAGTCTGAGCCATTCAGGACCTGAGGTCCCATTGTAGCAGCATTACTAGTCTTACCAACTTGAGTAAAATTTTCAATTTTTTTTTAAAATTTATGTACCTTCGTATGTCTTTCAAAGATGCAACATGTCAACTGATATATGTGTGGATCGTTGATAGCATTTTTAAAATGCTAGCCTTCAGTATCAACATGTAAAATTTATAGACTGTAGCCAAGAAAAGAAATTTCCATTAACTGGCTGTATATTGTACAGTAGCGGCCAAAATTGTGGAAACCTTTTGGGAAAAGTGTATTTTTGAGGTCTGATGAAAGTAGCCATGTCCCTTCATGCCACAAGCTCTTGCCCTTTGTGACATCTTGAGGCAGGTAGAAAAGAGATGGGATTGGTGTCATAATGGCACAACGCTGCTTTTGAGTCAGCAAGAGCGTTGCGGCGGCTGCTTGGTTCTTTCAAATATGGTCATGACTCAGTGGGTTGGTCAGGGATCTGATATTTTAGCTACTTTCCCACTTGTAAAGTAAGAAAATGTATGAAGTCTGTTTTGCAAGCCGTGATATGAACTGTGGCACTGTTCAAAATGAAAAGTTAATGGAGTTAACTTTAATTATCTAACTTAAATAACAGATAAAGTCATGGTGTGATCCTCCTTTATAGCAGGGCCTTATAGAAAAATCACTCCAAGCATCATTTTAGTAGATTCATTTTATAAAGGGAAAAGAATAGAAAGACCTCACAGATTTATCTTCATGAGAATGGCCTCATATTGCATGTCATTTCAAAGCAAAGTTGAGTAATGAAGCCAAGCTGATCAAGAAAGGATGAATTCAATTTTCACTGCACTCTAATGTCATCTTTGATTCACATCTGCTTTTAAAAGTTTCCTGTGAAATTTTCCCTTCATGTCTTATTTTGATATCATTATGATAATACACTTCTCCATTTTTTCCTCCAGAACATATTCCTATTTGCTTCTAGATTAATGCTTAAATAAACAATATTAGCAAAAGTCTATATAGGACATCCAAGACCTTATTTATACTGGCAATTGCCTTTTCTCTAGCTTTCAAGGATAATTGCTTTTCTCTTTTATTCAATGCAGAAACTTTGACCCAGATATATATACCAAGAGGTAGATATATACAGATATTCCTTGACTTACAACTGATCACTTAGCAAACATTTGAAGTTTTGATGAACATATGTGGAAAGTACTCATGCCCTAGGTTTGAACTTCAAACAATCGCCCCCTCCCATGATCATGTGACAATATTTGTTATTTATATCCGTTTGCAGGGTCTCATGGTCACCTTACTTTTATGATGGTTTTGTCCCCAAAACTGGCATTTACTTCTGGTTTGGGGTAAACCATGTCTATACCATTGGTTTGCTTAATGACTGCCGTGATTGGCTTAATGACCATTTCAAAAAAAGTAATCCAATTGATTTGGTCATGTGACCATCACGAGTTATGACCATAATGGGCAGCCTCCATTACCATTGTAATTTGAGGACTACCTGAATATTTGTTGGTGTACCTAACTGGTTTTGCATACAGTTTGAAAATGAGTGCACATTCTACTTCAGTTATTTAGCTTCAGTAAAGATCAGCTGTGATGCTATGTTCTCTGCTGTTATTGGGTGTTGCCTGTTACTGTTGGAGAGCAACAGTAACCAATCAGGAGGAGGAATCAAATGGGGAATTAACAAGGACTTGTTGCATAAACACAAGAGGACAAGGTGTAACCCCCTCCCATTTGAATGCCTTTGAACCTATCTAGTCTTTCCCAGGTGAATATGCCAGTCTGGCAAGATTCCTGCGAAATAGGTATGGAACAATAAACTAACTAGTTTGAACTTTACTTGTGTGGGTCTGGTTGTTCATGGTTGATAGTTATACCCAAATCACTTAAGCTTCCTCCTTCAGTCTGTTTTACAGGTATTGCTCTCTTTTCAGCTAGGAATGATGGGCCAAAGTATATTATTGTAGCTTAAAATGTACACAAATAAAATAATAATAATATGTATCAGTGAAATTCAAGAGCCACTAGATTATCTCATGGGATATAAAAGGTACCACAAAAACATTGCTATGTAGCTAGTCTATTAATGGCCTGATTTATAATATCACCTACTTTATTGTAGGTCTAGAACACAAGGATTTGATTACCTGCTACCTTGTAGAAATAGCAACTTTGAAAAATTTGGCCTCCCTAGGAAAAATAACAAATTGATTTATGATTCCTTCAGAAACTCACTGAAACAAGGTTCCATGTGAAACAGTGTTCATTGTGCAGATGTAACCTTTAAAAAGGCATTTTCCATAGAGGCTAGTCACCACATAAAAATTTCTATGTTTTTCAACAACTGACAGCAATCTGTATTTGAGGAATAAAGAAATAGGACTGCCACCCTGGTATGATTTTTAATGTGCTGAATGTCTGTGTGTCATTTCAATGTTGTTTTATTCTTGTTTGTGGAGACAAGTGGTGAATATACAGTTAGGAAAGCTTTCGATCTCACGGCTCTTACTGCAAATTGCAAGTGGTCTCACAAAACTGACTGATTTTGTTAAAATACAGTCAGTCAGATTATGAACATCTTTAATGTGAAGACCGTGTAACTAGGCCACCTGATAGGTATCAGGCGTTTATAGCTTGTCAAGTAGATAAAGTTCCTGCTACTTATCATGAATTAACCCTAAGTATCCTAAGGAGAAGCAGAAAGTTTGGAAAACACGGATTCATGGAAGTTGCTTGGAAAGAAGGTTTTAATGGACAGGCCCACGTGGTTTGAGGTCCTGGGGAAAAGGGGGATCACATGCATCAAAGATGTTGAAGAAGAAGAAGCAAGGGCGAGATGCTGAGAGTCACTGAGTTTTATACACTCTCCTGGGCCCCACTTCCTGTTCCTTGTCCCGGTGTAAGAAATGCACTCTGATTGGCTATCGGACTCCCAGGGGCGCAGGGAGGGGGTTTCCAGCCAACCCCGCAGGCTGTCCTGAGACCCAAGCTTGTTTGCCTTGCTGGCTGATGTAATCTTCCCAGGTGCCATGTGGTAAAATGGGTAAAGGGTGAATGCTATCATGTCCTGAGGCCTTAATCCCATCACCCTGGAGCTGAAGAGGGTAGATCTTTGTTATGTAGAATAGACTGGCTCAGGCCTTAATGGCTCATTCACAAAGGTGGGGGTGGCTGGGTTTCTGCCTCTCTTGAGTTTCTACACCTCTTTTTAGGAAAAATATTCTGCCTTTTTAATATTTCCCAAAAATATTTCAATTCTCTAGGAGAGGGGTGGGTGCCAACTTCCTTCAATAGTTAATTTAAAGACGGTAGCAGTTAGAACAATGTAAAGGGATAATGTTGACTGTCTCCTTTTTTTAGTTCAATTGTCTTGGATAATATTTTGAAATAGTCTGAAAGACTGAAAATATAGCAAAGGTAGTGGCTTCTCCTTGGTTTATTGTGAAGTGCTTCAGCCCTGAAAATTCAGCAACCTGATAAAACTTGTGTGCATATCTGTTTTTCTGCCAGAAGATGGAGCTCGGTCTTTTCTTCTACAATTTCCTCCCATAGGTCCACCCATCTTTCTTTGACAATGCATTCTACAGATAACAGCCTTGGTCTAAACACCAGTCAACAGAAACGATTCTATTTCCATGAAGTGAATACAGAAGGGCATTCTTTAGCCACACACCCCTGTATACAAGGTTTCTTTTGCTGTGTGTATAGCATCGCATATCCCAAACCATCCAGCATGTGTTTAAAATACGGACTGTCTTGTTTGTAGCAACCTTTTGATTCAAGGGAGAATCTTAATTCATTCTGCACTATCTATCTATTTTGACCTCATTATACAGCTGCTGCACCTTCACAGTATTCGAAGATACTCCAATCGCATATTGTACTTTCGACATTCTTTTGAAAGGCATAGAGAGTCAATTTTCAACCCAATTATATACGAGCAAGAAAATTCTGAGGGAGTGACCTTCTTGGTTTAAAGTCCTTAGAGAAAGAGGGGAACACTTTCACATTATATTTACTTAATTGAGGAGATTCAGGCTATTAGGTGAGATATAAAATAAATTAAATCGTTTGGCAGGTGAACACCCTAAAGGTACTATGATGCATTGCATTATATTAATATTCTTCAAGACCACTGCACGAGCTTAGGAGAGTTAAGTCCAAAATGAGCTTTGCAAGCCACCTGCAGCAATTCTCACCCCCCTCCAACTCCATCTTTTCCTAGTTAAATCCTAGGTAATTTAGTTCCAATTATTGATGAAATAATTGACTGAGAACATGGCAGGTTTACAGAAATCTCATTCCCATGACACAAAAATAAGGAATGCATACATGGCATGTCCTAAACTTACAATATCAGTTTCATCCATTGTATATTGAAAAGCTAAACACATTTATTTTCAGAGTCTTCTAATGGGAAGCATGGAAACCCTCCCCTACTCCTTATATTGGAAAGGGAATATTAATTTATAGGTGCTCATAGCAAGTCTTGAAGAAAATTAAAAAGCTTTAATCAGAAACAAGTTTTGGCATGCATTCACATCTATTTACTTATACGACTGTACAATCAAGGATTTTGTAAAGCTGTTCCAGAAGAATGATTGGCAAAATGAAGTGCTGACTGAAAGGATGCAAATTTGAGGGTTGGTGTGCCTTACTCCTCCAGCTTTAGTTAGTTGGATATTTAATTGAGTTAATTAGGTTGGAGAATGTTGAAATTTGCAGGGATAGCAAGAAAAAAAAAACTTCATGAGGTCTTTAACTGGAAATCAAAGACACATTTTGATTTGGAAGAAAGAAAAAGCAATTATTCACAATCCAGTTGCTTTTATTTTCCAGCACCTGTTAAATAAATGAAGTAGAATTATTCTCGGTTGTCAGGAATTTATCTGTTCTCAAAAGGATATTTTGGAGAACAGGCCAATACTTTCCCCCCACATGACTATTCCTCAGCCTTCTGTTGGCATTTCTAATTCTACAGCTTTGATGGCATTTCCAACCAATGTAATTCCTTGCTTATTCTTAGTAATCATTCTAACCATTTGTTTCTCGTTATAGAACCAGACTGCGATTCAACCATTCTTGTTTACCTGCTTAAACATTTTGATCAACATTATTTCCTTTCTCTTTTGTTATATGATAAAATCTAATCTTACAAGAAGTAGTGAGAAGTAAGGAGCATATAGATTTGATTGTAGCCCTTTATATAAGAGTCTTGTAATAGTATGAAGCAGGGGTAGCATGAACCGGCTGCCGCTACTGCTGGTTTGTTCAGGGATGTGCTGCATGTGCATGCTTGATCTGCACTGTGCACGCATGTGCAGTTCAACAAAAATTGCTCTGCGCATGTGCAAAAGGCAAAAACAAGATGGCGGCGCCTATGGCACCACTGAGAAAACCAGTTTGGAGGCATGGCAGACCTGGGTCACTGCCGGTTCCAGTGACCCAGGTTGTCAAGTTACAACCAGTTCGGCCAAACTGGTCCGAACTGGTAGGAACCCACCTCTGGTATGAAAGAATGACCTTGGGAGACAGGAGGAAGAGATGCTACCTAGAAAATGATCAGGGGGAATAGCCCACAGCTATGTTTAATGGGTAGACACTCAGAAAGGAATCTCCCTAACGTCTTAGGCTGTAAAAGAAAAGGTGGACTCGCTAGCTTTTGTTAACATAGTCTTACAACAGACTAGAATTAGCTCATCTAGTTGTGTTTCCTGCCTGCATTTCCAGGTCTACATGGGAAGGTCTTCACAGAGCAGAGCTTGTTCTAGTTAACAGAATAACAGAGTTGGAAGGAACCTTGGAGGTCTTCTAGTCCAACCCACTGCTCAAGCAGGGATGCCTATATCATTTCAGAGAAATCTCTTCCAAAAACATCCAATGTTGGAGCACCTACAACTTCTGGAGACAAGTCTCATTCCACTGATTAATTTTTCTAACTGTCAAGAAATTTCTCCTTAATTCTAGGTTGCTTCTCTTCTTGATTAGTTTCCACCCATTGCTTCTTGTCTATATGTTGGCTGGCATCTCAACATAGATTATCCTATGGTACATGATGCCTTGTGCATTTGAACTGTGCTCAGGACATGTTATGTAGAATGAAGTAGGAGAATAGGACTGTGCAGCACTTTATGATGCCAAGGAAGTGATTCAAATCCTACAGGGTGCAAACATAATATAACCTTAAAGGTGCATCTCATTAAATCAGCCATGTATTCCTTGAAATTGCCCGGCAGTTTTAATGAGAGGTGTTATATTTTTGCTCCTGCACTTTTTTGGAATCAAATGTCAGAGACTGCACAACTCAATAGTTTCCATTTTCACACATTACAATTAACTCATACAAATTTATCCTACTAGGATTATTCCACTAACTGAATACTCTTAAAGAGCCGAGATGGTGCAGTGGTTAGGGTGCAGTACTGCAGACCACTTCAGCTGGCTGTTATCTGCAGTTCAGCGGTTCTAATCCCACCGGCTCAAGATTGACTCAGCCTTCCATCCTTCCGAGGTGGGTGAAATGAGGACCCAGACTGTGGGGGCAATATGCTGACTCTGTAAACCGCTTAGAGAGGGCTGAAAGCCCTATGAAGCGGTATATAAGTCTAACTGCTATTGCTATTAAATCTAATGGCAGCTTCAGGCCAGATCAAAAGGGAAACCATTTCTTAGCAATTCCTTCTTTCATTCATCTCAGTGTGATGGCACCATTTGGTTACAAATCAATTGTTTCTATTTCTGCAGATCATGAATAGTACTGGTGCTCATTGGATTGATTTGGATTGGTTGATTAGTTTTTTAAAAGCTACAGAAGAGACATTCTTTGGCTAATATAGTCAACGGATGCTCAACTTTTCTACTTGCAAACTTCTGTTGTTTATTTGCAACAAAGTAGGTTATCTGTTTCATCATAACAAAGTACCATCTGGGATGACTTCTGGGAACCTTGAGATGAGAGGGCAAGAAATAAAATCTTAAAAAAGGAGAAAGTTTCCGCGACCCCAGTGAAACACATTTTTGAGTCCTCAAGGGCCAGGGAGCATCAAATTGAAAACCTTGATACATTGCAATGTCTTTAAAGCATTCATTTCTAACCCCCCCTCCTACCAACACACTTATACCGTGACCATCCTGCAAAGCAAGAGAGAGAGAGAGAGAAAATGTAATAAATGACCAAAATCGAGTGTAGTGACATTGCATGGCAAATAAATTGAACCATTTAGTCATAAGACTAGTAACAGAAGGAGAAGGAAATTAAGAAACATAGGCAAGGGAGACAGAGTATCTAGCAGAACGAATGGGTGCGATCACTTCTGAATCTGTCATTTTGAAGCAAATAAACAATTGTTATTGGAATGCATACCCGGACCTACCATGGTTGTTATTATTTAGTATTACCAAACATAAGGAATGATGAGTGAATTCTAAATGTTTGAGTCATAGATGTGTACATTTATTTTAGATGTCTTCGTTATTTTTTAAATGTTTTTTTAATTGTTTTTATAGTTTTGGAATTGTACGCCACCCAATCACATCACTGATTGAGATAGAGGGTTATATAAATTAAATAAATAAATAAAATTGTATGGGGCGAAATCCCTAAAAGCACCTTCTTTGAAGTTCTCATGGACTAACGACAATACTTCTCAAAGGCTAGTGCAGTTTCATGGCAACTTAAGGGCAACCAAATGTAGACTACAAACATTTGGTAGACCACTGAATGTAGCAAACAGACCCTAAACATTCCAACATTGCTGTTTTCTAATGGCTGTTGAGTTTTTTACAAGCCAGAACTGAATGTCAGCCCTTTGAGTAGGTCAGCTCAAGAAACAGTTATTGGAGAGAATCCAGGAGGGCTACTTTATTGTTGTAGAGTGTATTCATATAATTTAAAAAGCCTGTCTAACATTTTTATTGTGTAAAGGCTGTTCTAAGTGTCTTTCTAAGGTTGTTTACATACTCAGGGCTGAGTAACTCTTTCATCTCTCCTGCCTCCTTCTCAAAGCTAGAGCTAAGTACTTCTCCGCTTTGTGCCTTAGTACCTAGGACCAAATCAAGGTGTTTTTTTTAAAGAAACTGTTCAGGTTAAAATTTATTTATTTTTATTTGCTTGTTTGTTTTGTCAAGCATGTATAAGATAATAGATATAAGTACATAGAAGATTATGAATATGGATATGAATAAATGGGGTTGTTAGGACAGGGACGGTAGTCACATTGGTGCGCTTATGCACGCCCCTTACAGACCTCTTAGGATTGGGGTGGGGTCAACAGTAGACAGTCTAAGATTAAAGTTTGGGAGGTTGGGGGAAGAAACCACAGAGTCAGGTAATGTATTCCAGGCATTGACCACTCTGTTGCTGAAGTTGTATTTTCTGCAATTGAGTTTGGTATAGTTTACCTTAAGTTTGTATCTATTGTGTGCTCATGTATTGTTGTGGTTGAAGCTGAGTTAGTCATTGACAAGTGGGACATTGTAGCAGATAATTTTATGTACTATGCTTAGGTCAGACCGAAGGTGGTATAGTTCTAAGTTGTCTAAGCCCAAAATTTCAAAATTGAGCCTTCCTAACAAGGTAAATGAGATGTGCTGTATAAAACACAAACTTATCTGGACTGTAGCTGAATAAAAAAAAATGACAAACAAAGTATTGTCCTTGATATATTGACCTGCCTAAAATAAAATTAAGCCAGAGATCTATACCTTTTATAGCTGCAAGAGAAGCTCCAATATATCTGTGGGGAAAATCAATTCTCCGTTTTGCTTTTCATGGAGAATAGGTGCGAACAATGGTCTGGCAGTATATCTTTTACAAGCTGAGAATAGCTTCAATCAGATTTGCTCCAACTTTATATAAAGAGCTTATCTGAGAACTAGATTGGATATCAAACCACAAATATGGCTTATGAAATAGATCTGCAAATATAGTAACCAAGCCACTAGTTAGAATTCTGCCCGATAGAATTACTTCTGCAACAGAAGATTGTTCTTTTTTTTTCCTTTCTTTTTTTTCATTTTGACAGCGTAGGGTAGGAAAGAATGCATTTTCTAAGGTGATACGAGACTTTATGGGTCAAGAAATAACATCAGTGTAGTGGATTGAAAAAGTCGATAGGACACACTCTCTCACATCACTTGCTTCTAAAATTTCCTTGTTGGTTAAGAAGTACTAAAGGATGCCTACTCGCTATGTTATGAGCCACCCTTACTCAAATGGACTGGAAGTAGATTTGTGAAAGAGCTGAATTTAACAAGTAAGGAGTGGAAGAAACCGCTCTTCCTGCTGATATTTAGAGTACCTTTACATTGAAGAATTACACAGGTATGGTCTTGTAGCAGCCCATAAAATAGCTCATTAAAGGAGACAAGTCCAGCTGCATTCCAGATAAAAGAGACACATTTGGAATTATGCAAACTCTGTATGTCAATAATTAAAGGTTGAGTTTACTCCCCCCTCCTCCCTCAGTTTTGAACTTTCAAGACCTGGGAATGAAAATTGGAGCAGAAAGGGACTAAGCCATCTGTTCCTTCGCAGTTATGTTTGCAGAACTCCTGTTTCCCAAACCAGCTAGGGTTCCCCCCCCCCTAATATTAATATTATGTAATTGATCCTAAGATAGATAATTGGATCTCTAAATTTGATTGCATTTTATATTTTGATTTTAATTGGAAGATATTCTTACTCCCCCACTATATACTAATTTTTTCTTTGAAAAATATGCCCCTTAAGACATATATATTCCTTTCAGAGATAAAAAAGGACTGTTCATAAAATAATATGGACATATTGCAAAATGTATTTAAAGCTGTTTTATCTTTTTCAACTTTCTTTCTCATTGAAACTTGTCCACAATTCCAATTCATCCTCTCTCCTACTAGATTCCAGTGTCTTTCCCTTATATTCTTTCTTGAGTGATGCTAAACTCAGCTAAGGAAGTTTGGTGTTCTGTGACAGGAAACTGGATTTCTCACTAGTTCATAACCAACTTTTCAGTGGTATTTCCAAATACAACATTGGGCAACAATCTTATCCTCATGGCTGGATCTTCTGAGGAAGAAGAAGAAAAGACTAAAGGACTCCATATCAAATGCTGTGAAAGAAGCAGATCACTTGTGTATTGAAACCCTTGTCTGGAAGCATCCACAGAAATACAATATGAGGAACTGGCTATGAGAAATTGGACTATGTTTATGCCCCTAAAACTGTTTGCATTGTTGGCAGCTTGTGTCAGTGCATGAGAAGGAAGTAGGCTGACACTCTGGTTGTGTATGTGTTGGTTGCTGTCTTCTTTGATTTCACTTATGCAGATATCTACTCTGGACAAGCACTGTCTTCTGATTGGGAACATGGACCTTTTAATCTTCCCAACATGGACATTAGTGAAGGGAAAGGCCAATGGCTTCCATTATTACTGCCTTCTTTTCTTTGGACTCCTTCATCACCACCTTTTTGATGCCTCCTCTTTTTCCCCTCCTTTCTTTCTTCCATTATAGATATTCATATGGCTTCTCCTTTATGCTTAGTTTCTTTGCTCAGATATTTCTCTATCATCATCCTTCCAATTATTAATTAGCTTGCCAGCCTATTCCCTAGTTAATTCTTAAAATCTGTCAGAACTAGTATTGTAAACTTAGGGAGATACTGTTTGGGGGCAGTGGGAATAAGCTAATATTTGATTAGAACTGGAATTATATTCAAAGAATCAGATTCAATTCAGATGTATTGTATAATGTGTTTAAGAGTTGTTACTGGAATTATTTAAGTAAATTGATTCAATCTATAGATTTGATTCTATAAAAGTATGTTTGTGCATGCACAGAAGTTGATGAATTTGATATGACCTGATTTGATATGATCTGCTGAATCAATTCAATGATTCAGTCTGAAGATTTATTTGGAAAAGGTGATTTAATTAAATCCAACTTTAATCTTTGAATATAGGCTTCATACAGCTCTACTATCCAGGGCACACATGCATTTCAGTGGTGGGATTCAAATTTTGTTTACTACCAGCTCTGTGGGCATGGGTTGGTGGGCATGGTGCGATTTGGGAGTGTGGCTTGGTGGGCGTGGCAGGGGAAGTATACTGTAAAATCTTCATTCCCACCCCACTCCAGGGGAAGGTTACTGCAAAATGTCCATTTCCTCCTGATCTGCTGGAACTTGGGAGGCAGAGAATAGATGGGAGCAAGGCAAGTCAGAGGTGGTATTTAATGGGTCTCCGAACTACTCAAAATTTCCCACTACCAGTTCTCCAGAACTGGTCAGAACCTGCTGAATACCACCTCTGATGCATTTATCTCAAAGAGAAAGGCTCGATTCAGGGGTTTGTGTGTGTTGATAAATTTGTGTTCAATAAATCTCAAGTTTCTCCAAATGTATATTTTGCTTTCAATTGAGATGTGTCCATTGTGATTCCAGTCTTGTTGCCAATCACTACACTAAGAAGGATATCTGCCTGACAACAATCAATCAATCAATCAATCAATCAATCAATCAACCAATCAGCTCAGTAGGCAACTTCAATTTCTAGCTGAGGAAATGGAAATCCAGAATAAGGCAGAGTTATAGACAAGTAAAAGAAATATCCTGAGTGATCTCATTATAAGATGACAACATTGATACAAGTATGGGGAAAATATCCTTATTAAAGCTTCCTGAAAATGTAGATGCAAAAGAATACATCTCTGCCAATCTTAGCCCATAAAAGAAGTTTAGAATTGAATTTATGGAAGAAGTTATAGAATTCATTGATTAAATATTTTTAAGTCTAGTCTGTGCCATTTGGGATCTGTCTACATGTACTTTAAGCAAATCTACCCATGAAAGGAACTCTTGATAGATATAGTGTTTGCTATGTCAATTGGTTATATATCTTGTGCTGACCTTTAATCTTTAAGATGGCATTTTGTTCCTCTGTAGCATTAGCACAGATATGTGGAGAAATGTGCCTGTTGGTTTATTTAGTATTAACTTGCTATCTTTACAATATTTATACGACCTAGTTGTAATCTTCAATCATTTTAATGTCTTGAGCCCCAATTTAAAAACAAAACAAAAGTTAGACTGGCCAAATAGGTACTATTGAAATTGATGGGAAAGATCTTAAGTTAAATCCCAGGAATTGTTGCATTACATGCCACACAATTTAACTTATACAGACTCCTTTTTATTGGAGGACTTGTACCAGGAATAACAAATCTTTATGCTCTATATGTTGCTGAAGGCTATATTCCTTTTGGATGTAAGTTCTTAGTGGAGAATGGGATCACAACCCTAATACTGAGAAGGACAGGCCTTCAGAGTATTGATATCCCAAGCTGCTTAAAGCTTATTTGTTGCTAAAATGATTTAAACATATTAAGTTTAGATTGTACTTTATGTTACCTTTTTAAAATAAAAAATTAAAACATCATAGCAGTCACGGCACCATAAGACTTTTCCCCACATCATGATATCCCCTGCTCATAATAACAACACAGAGAACTACACTTTAAATCTGGCATTTAAACACTTAGGGCATGTAAGCAGCTAAGATGTGATTTAATGGTAAGACCTATTCAGTGGTGGGTTTCAAATTTTTTTAGAACCTCTTCTTTAGGTGTGGCCTGCTTTGTGGGAGTGGCTTGCTGGCCATGTGACCGGGTAGGAGTGGCTTGCCAGTCATGTGACCAGGTGGGTGTGGCCAACTTGTAAAATGTAGTGAAACTCACTTAACAACGCTCTTGCTTAGCAACCAAAATGTTGGCTCAGAAACTCTGGCATTTGAAGCACGCAAGTCTTAAAGCTATCAAGTTACAAGACCCTTGCACCCCTAACCCTTTAGAAAAAAAACCCAAGAGTGTTCAAATTTGACAGATTTAAGACTTGTGGACTTCAACTCCCCAAATTCCTTCTCTTGCTTTTCATTTGATGATGTGCGGATGGGCTGGGGGGAGGGAGCTGGAACTGGTTCTAAACGGCACTGTAGATTTGTGGAACCTCTTCTATAGAAGAGATTAGAACTGGCAGGAACCCACCCCTGGACCTATTACTAACAGATAATTTTAATAGATCCTTGTTGTGGTCAGTTTATTTTGGGATGAGGTGAAGAATATTAGCAGTATCAGTCCAACACAGAGGGAGGATCTATTAAAATTCTTTGTTTCAGAAGCCTTGTGGATGAATTTGGTTTTCAATTTTGGGAGCTGAAAGGACAGAAGTGATGCTTAAAATGACAAAAACCCCTCCTTGAGACCCTCTTTTTCCATGGTTACAATTTATGAGTGGTTTTTACACCTACAATTAAAGTTACATTTGATTATATAAAAATATGATTTGTTTCATGCATAAAGTGGGTGGGAATATTTAGCTTTTATGAATCCATCTTTTTATACTCTTTGATTTTTTTAAAGCCACCATATGTATTTATCGAAGTAAATGTCTTTTTAAATGAATAATAATTTAAAAAAACATATGTGGAATAAACATGCAAAACATTTGCTCTGGATCACCTGGTGCTGTAAACATTAAGTACTACTAAAATTGCACTGATAAATTGCACTTCTTAAAAAGAAGAGTGAGGGAATATATGGGGAATGTTTCATGTAGTTGTCAGTCTTCTATTTCAGTGGCAAGGTCACTGTGACAAATTAATGAATACAAATGTAGAACAATTCTAAAAGAAAACAGTTTTCAATCTAATGACTTAAATAAACAGTTACTGAACAAATCTCAGTTTGAGACTACCACTACATATTAAAAGAAAGAAAATTTAGAACTACAAAATGGAAGGTAGCCATAAGGAAAAACCTCCAGTTTTTACAAGAACAATTGCAGTCTCATTGTTTTCTTAAACATGGTAGAACAATCAGGGTATCTTTGTGTACTTTGTGTAAATTGTTAGATGATTCCTGTGAGACCCATGATCCTGAAGATGCATGGAGAAGCTACATTATTTTGAAGGCCTTTGTTGTCAACCAAAGGATGAAATTCTCCATATTTACTTGTTTTTTCTTAATGTTTGTCTAAAAGAATAAACCTAACATGGTGTCAAAAGTGTTTGAGGTAGATTGAGTTCGGATGGATCTATTGAAGCCTTAGACTTCAGAGATATTGTTTAAAAAAACCTGAGGCACAGATTTGATCTGTTATGCCTGACTGATGGAGTTGATAAAAGGCTGGAAACCTTCAAGCCACTTTATTCTTGGATCTTGTTGAGGAAGAAGCTATGATTAATATTTTCCACTTGGTGATGAATTGGGTCCACAAAAGCTACCAGCTTCATTTGTTACGTTGGATAAGAATGCTATTTAAGAGGGATATAAATTTGCACAAGGCTACAATAAAAAGGAGAAAATGTATATGCTTAGGTGTCTGATTTAAAATTATTACTAGTGGTTAAAGCAGTAGGCTAGAAAATAAAAGACCATGAGTTCAAATCCCACCTTAGTCATAAAAGCCAACTGGTGACTTTGGCCCATTCACAGGCTCTTAGCAATTCACCTTACAGGGTTGATGTTGTGGGGAAAATAGGAAGAGGAAGTGTATTCTGCCTGGTGTTATTTGTAAAAATAATAAAGGTAGAGTACCGTTAAACAAATAAAAAATAAATAAATGTGTCAATGTGGACAATGGGAAGCCTCTTATCGTGGACTATCTGTTTATGGAATTTGGCTAGAAAAAGTGCAAGCAAAATTATTTGGAGAAAGTGATTTCACTTTGGAAAAAATCTATAGATACTTGCTGAGCAGAAGAAATAACAGCAAATCAATTGAGAGAACTTGGGACTCCATAGAAACACTTGGACATTATAAATGTTAAAAGTAATCCAAATGAACTGAGAATTAAACCTCAAAGGGCATAGTAAAAGAAAAAAAAAACAAAGTTAGGAAGTCTTGTGGCAAGTGTGGTATTTATCAAGGTACCCAAGCTTGTCCAACATAAAGAAAGGCTTATTATAGAATACATGGCAAATTTAATCATTATGGAAAGTGCGTAGCACTAAGGATAAAAACTTGCCAATTGACAAAATCTCTACCTTGATAGAGGAAGAGAAAGAAAAAGCATTACAGAAAGATTGACATGTTCATTGGTTGATTGCTTATGTACAATCAAGTTGCTGGTGTATTTCAGGGATGGGTTCCGGCAGTCACTGCTGCCTGTTAGCTAGTGTGTATGCTGTGCACTTGTGCGTGATGCTTGCTGTGCACGCATGCACAGTGTGATTAAAATTGTTCTGCGCATCCCAGAACTAAAAAACAAGATGGCGGCACCTATGGCGCTGCTGGGAGAACTGGTTCGGGGGCATGGCAGGCCTGGGTCGCTGCTGGCTCCAGTGACCCAGGCCACCAAACCACTACTGGTTCGGTTGAACCGGTCCGAACTGGTAGGAACCCACCACTGATGTATTTTAACAATCCACATAAATGTTCTCCAGGGCATGCTCTTTCCAAACTTATCCTTCAGATGTTCCAATGATGCCCCGATTGCCACTATAACTGGGTCTATTGATTTACTGCTGATACCTATTCCTCAACCTCTTTGTTTTCTTGGTTATCCATGATATTCTCAGGGATCTTCTCCAACATCCACATTCAAATGCACTGTTTCTATTCTGCTTTTCCAAGATTCAATCTTCTTTGGAATGTAGCTGTGGTGCTCTACAGCAGACAGTGAGGCATATTGTGGAACAGGGTCTTCTGAGACTTTCTGTATGCAACTCCATCATGTATTGACTATATAAATAGTCTACCTTTGAATGTGTAAACAGTGTCATATTTACTCATTAAGAATGCAATTGTGATGTGGTTTTTTAAACCTTTTTTGCCATAGGCTAAATAAATGAATAAATTCTAAAGTTCAATTACTATTTCTATAGAGGGCTACAGGGAAAACCATTACTTGTACAACTCTGATTTTTAGATATTGACACATCACAGGCTTTTGAATACATTTTCCAGGGCCTTCGCTGTTACCGAGTATTTAAATATGGCATATTACTTTACTATTCTTTCTGACTACTTCTTTCACTGTTAGTAATCTATCTTACCCCCTCAAAGCGCAACCTTATCTCACTGTGTACATAGAACTGTCTACTACTTCCATCTTTTAAAATCTCATTTAAATCAGTTACTATTTGTCCATGTGCATCTTTTAACATGTCAATTTAAGATTGGATTATCAATTTAAGATTGGATTATCCTTTTGAATTCAAAAGACTATTCTTCCTGCCTATTTCTATTTTCAGTTTCTTTACAGATGCTATTGTAATCCTGTTTTTGTCTGTTCTAGCAGGTCTCTGTTAGAACAGATTCTGTTACAACAGGATAGGGATGTGGTGGCTCAGTGGCTAAGACCCTGAGCTTGTCGATCAGAAACGTCAGCAATTCAGCGGTTCGAATCCCTAGGGCCCCATAATGGAGTAAGCTCCCTTTACTTGGCCCAGCTTCTGCCAACCTAGCTGTTCAAAAGCATGTAAAAAATGCTAGTAGAAAAATAGGAACCACCTTTGGTGGGAAAGTAACAGTGTTCCGTGAGCCTTCAGCATTCAGTCATACTGGCCACATGATTACAGAGACGTCTTTGGACAGCACTGGCTCTTTGGCTTTGAATCGGAGATGAACACCACCCCCTAGAGTTGAGAATGACTAGCACATATGTTCGATGGAAACCTTTACCTTTCCTTAACAGGTCTCTGAAATTCTTAACAAAGTTACTTCATGAAATCTTTGTCTTGCTTAGCTTTTACCTTCTCTTCTTGGCAATATCCACCCTGTGTTTTGACACCCAATTTGACTTGGTCTGTTTCTTCATCTTTACCAGTTTCCCCCATAAATTCATGTTTAACAACTTTAACGACATCCCATATTTCATCTGGTTTGCTATCCTTAAGGTTCAGGGCTTCAAAGGAATTCTTGATGGTGTACATTTCTTCAAGATTATATTGTGAAAGTGGTTAATTTTGTTTCCCCATTTTAGCTTCACTTAGAATGGTACATGAACAATTTGTGATCTATTCCATAATTAGCTCAGGCTACATCTTTGCTTTTAAAGCTGAGCTTTCCTACTTCCTTTTAGCAACAATATAATGAATTTGATTTCTGTATATGTACATTATTAAGAAGTCAAATTTATGTGTTGGATTTATTTCTTAGTTTTTTTGGGTTATAGCAATAGCAGTAGACTTATATACCGCTTCATAGGCCTTTCAGGCCTCTCTAAGCGGTTTACAGAGAGTCAGCATATTGCCCCCAACAACAATCTGGGTCCTCATTTTACCCACCTCGGAAGGATGGAAGGCTGAGTCAACCCTGAGCCGGTGAGATTTGAACCGCTGACCTGCTGATCTAGCAGTAGCCTGCAGTGCTGCATTTAACCACTGCGCCACCTTGGCTCTATAGAAATACTCCATTAGTGGATGATAAATTGCCATCCCATCTTTTAATATGTAGGCATTTAAAATTGAAACTTTCCATGATAGGAATTGTATTCCATCCTCCAGGTGATCAGGGAACTCACCTCGACAGAAAAAAGTTCTTGTGCACACTGGTGATAATGTAATTTATTGTAGGATCTCTTTGTGATAGAAAAATAATTATACCTTTTGGAAAAGAGCCAGAATCTTGAAAACACAATTAATAGCTATTCTCTGATATTGATACAGAGAAACAGATTGGGAATTTTATAAAATGAAGGGTAATCTTTTATAAGAGAATAGCCAGAAAACTTCAACTCTTGAAAATAAAAATGCCATTTTTGACTGCTCTGATTAATAGTATATAGCAATATTTGTTTAATTGATTGACATTAATTTCATAACACCCCTATTCCTCTATATTTTTTTATAGTCCTTTCCAAAGAAATTGTAAACCTAATGAATAAAATTTGGAGAAGAATGATGGGAGATTTGTAAAAAGAGGTGGGACTGGAAGAAAGAAATGTGCTTATCACCTAGTGGCAGTGGCCATTCCCATTGAAAAAAAGTCAGCAATTCTCAAGCAATATCCATGAATACAGGGCTTAAAGGCAGTCACAGCTTGAGCCTAGGTAAAGGTAAAGGTTTCCCTCACACATATGTGGTAGTCATTTCTGACTCTAGGGAGCAGTGCTCATCGTTTCAAAGCCAAAGAGCCATCACTGGCCGAAGACGTCTCCGTGGTCATGTGGCCGGCATGACTAAACACCAAAGGCGCACGGAACCCTGTTACCTTCCCACCAAAGTGATCCCTATTTTTCTACTTGCATTTTTACATGCTTTTGAACTACCAGGTTGGTAGAAGCTGGAACAAGTAACAGGAACTCACTCTGTTACATGGTGCTAGGGATTCAAACCACTAAACTGCCCACTTTTCTGATTGACAAACTCAGTGTCTTAGCCACTGAGCCACCGTGTCCCTGTTGAGCTTGAGCATTTCAGCCTGCTTTATTAAGGTCCCAGACCATACTCAAACACAAGTACAACTTACAACTAAAAATATTGGAGGAGCTCTGAGACCTCTTTAGAATACATTTAGGCAAATGACAGATGACATTGACTTAATTTTTCTAGGAATAATGTCATTAAAAAAGGCTATAATTGCTGTGGTGATATTTTGATTAGTGCCAAATCATTTCAAAATTTTCTGCATGCCCTTAGCTTATATATATTGAAAGAGTATTGATACAATATGGATTGATTGATTGATAGATAGATCTGCTCAATCCTTTCGAACTTTGCTTCAAGTAAACATGAGAAAGCTGAGGTATAAAGAAATAAGATTGAAAAAAGAACCACAGCAGAAGTTGACTAGAGCAAAGTGAAAAAACAAGAACACTGAAAATAAATCTAAAATATTAAAGCAATAAATCCACATAATCTCTATTAAACTTCAAAGCTACTTCCCTATTAGGGTATGCTTTAAATGTATCGGCTTTGTCTCAAGCCAAAAGCAAGCTTGAAATACGAATACTTGAAATACTAGTTTAATTTACTGGTTAATTTCCACATAATTCAGGAGTACTTAACAAGAATAGGTAACCAGACATGAAACAATATTTTGAAAAATACACCACGAAGGCCACCCTAATTTCTTTTTTATTGTTCAATCTCCATTTTAGAGGAATAAAGAAGAAAAATACTAGCTTAACTTACAAAAGAAGAAACTAATACATCATTTAGAAGGGAGTCTACAAAAGAAAATTAGAGAAATTGCTGCTAAATTAAATAATACTAGTTTTTTTTTTAAAAAAAATTAGAATACTTTTTCATAACTAAATTGCTTCAAAGATGTTAATTCTGGGCCATCTGGATATTGTTAAAGTGCTCTTAATTCAGAACAAGGATTGAGGTCTTTCAGATAGGTAATGTTAATCCCCAAAGCTGGTCCTCATACAAAGTTCATTTTTCTGTCTGAGGAGTTTTAGAAAATGAATCCTTCATTAGCTGTGTGACAAATTTGGATCTTTCATGTGTGAAAAATAAAAGGTACACTTAAAGCAAATTACTTTTTGCTAAGAAGAATAGTGATGACAAAGTGGCATACCAGATGTTCCTTTAACTGAAGCATCATCTTTTTCCATTATTGCATCACAGCATGAAGGACTCTATTAGGTTGTCCCATAATTTCACATATGACCCTTCCAAATGACACAATTAATTAATTTTATTTCCAATATCACACTATGCAAAGACTTCTGGCTTTTATTTATTTTACTGAATCATATTCAGATAATGTAGCCTATTATCCCTTAAATAACATACAGGCCCCGAGTCAGAGAAAGTTAGTCATGAGTTGATGGCAGAGTTTATAGATGGTACTGAGTTATACTATGGCTTATTTGGTTTTTGCCATGGAGTAATATGTGAGTTCTGGTTATTTTGCTCTGGGAATAGTTGTTTATGCCTTAGCGCAGGCTATGAAGCCTGTTTAAAAAAAGCACGCTTGGGAATAACATATGAATCTCATAAAATCTGTTTGGTTTGGAACCATCACAAAAGTGGGTTGTTAAGCAGCTCCACTTAATACTATCGCTGTGCAGTGCTTTGGATTTGATTGCAGAAGTTGTTTAAGAGCATAAACAAATGTGAACAGAACAGTGATCAATGTCTCATTAAAGTACAAGTGTTTTTCCTAGTGGCAGCTACTTCAATGAGTCACTGCTGGGCGATTAGTGTGTGCTTTTACAGTCCAAAAGCAACTTTTGGACAATATCCCTATATACTACCCAGCCTGGCAAAACACATGGACTTACAGACAGACACAGACAGACACACACGGCACAAAGAGAGGGGGGAGGGAGAGGGAGAGAGAACTAAAGTAGTTTTCTCCAAATCTACTTGAAGTAACCCCAGAGGGTCTTTAAGGTAAGCTACAGACATTTGAGGAATGAACAAATAAGATCCTCTTATTTATATGGGAGGAAGAAAAAGCTGAAATTAAGTCAAGCTTAGCTTCCATCCTCCACCCCTCAAAGGAACATTTTCTTTTTGCTAACAACGCTTGCAACCTGGGTAGAAAAGTCCTATTTCCGGAGTCAATTTAGACAGCATGCAGATCATTTTCTTTCTTTCTTTCTTTTTTCTTTTTCCCTGATTGTCCCTGCAGAATCTTGATGTTTTCATCAATTATGCATTTTCATTTCATAGCAGTGATCAATACTTCTTCAGAAGACTAATATAATACAATACATTTGTTTCGCCCCAGAAATGTATTGTTAAATAATGCAATTTTCAGGCAAGTGAAGGCATGGGCATTGTTCCTACCCAAGCAGAGAAAGAAACACGCAAAGAGAAATCACTGAACAAGGCAACATTGATTTTCTCCATTCCCGAAACTTAATCTTGCTCAGTGTAGGGAAAGACAACCCAACAACTGCATGCTCTACAAGGAAGAGGGAAAACATTATTGACCTTTCGAAAACTGACATTGAGAGAATTTGATTAGGAAAGAAACCTTCCCATCAGAGTTGGTATTCAGCCAGTTCCAACAGGTTCTGGAGAACTGGTAGCAGAAATTTTGAGTAGTTCAGAGAACTGGCCAATGGGCTGGCCCCGCCACCACTGCCTCCCAGCTGATCTTCTTTTGTTGCCCTGAACAGGAGAACGGAGCTGGTAAGCAGGTTAGTGGGGTGGGGAAGGAATGGGGATTTTGCAGTATCCTTCCCTTGCCACACCCACAAAGCCATGCCCACAAAGCCACATCCACAGAACTGGTAGTAAAAATTTTGAATCCCATCACTGCTTCCCATCATATCGCTGGTTATCGCTTTTACCTCTGAGGGAAAAAAAAAGAAAAAAAAAAGGAAAATGGGAAGCAAAGTCCACAAAGATTTTGGAAAAAAAGAAAATGAATAATCCATATTGGTTGCTATGAAGAAAAATGCAATTGGAAACCGAAGAGACTAAGCAGGAAAGTTCAAGATGACAGATTATTTTGGCACCTCCTTGCTAGTGAAAGAAATCAGCTAAAACAATGGGGAGTTTGTGAAGGAAAATCCAGGCATTTGTGAAGGGAGATTATTATTAGTCCGCCTTCATAAAACATTATTAGTCCCCACAAATAATTTCATGTCTTAAGACACATGTGCTCAAAATACTTTTAAGCAAATGTATGTCTCTTAGAAGACCACAGTTAGATGACTGCATATATGGAACTGGATAGCATGAGTTGTCCTCAACTTACAACAGTTCATTTAGTAACCCTTCAAAGTTACAACGGTACTGAAATAATGAATTATGACCACTTTTCACACTTATGATCCAGGTCACATGATCAAAATTCATATGCTTGGCAACTGACTCATGCTTATGACAATCACAATGTCCTCAGATCACCTTTTGCGACCTTCTGACAAGTCAATGGGGAAGCCAGGTTCACTTAACAACCATGTTACTAACTTAACAATTGCAGTGATTCACTTAACAACCATGGCAAGAAATGTCGTAAAATGGAGCAAAATTTACTTAGCAACTGTCTCATTTAAAAACAAATAATTGGGGCCCAATTGTGGTCATGTCGAGGACTATCTGTGTGTTTTAAATAACAGACAGCTACAAATAAAGGCGGACATCTTTAGAAGGATTGTCCGTCCTCCCCTCGATCTCTCCTGTGAGAAAGGAAGTGAGTCTGGTATATTTTAGGGTCCGAGGAAGAAGCATGTCCTCAGCATACCCTTTACCATTACCATTATTTCTATGTACCTGTAAATGTTAATGAATCTTCATTGCCTTTTGCAATTGCACATACTGACTTTTTCATGAAACTAAATGATAACACAATTCATCTTTATGTGACTTCAATTGGTGGATTCATTTGGGCTAAGTATCATGTGCAAATGTGGTATTTTTGCCTGCTCAACATATCATATTTTTAAAAAATTCTTAGCTTGCATGGTGCAGAACGACTAGACCAACTAAGTGGATTGTTTGAAAATAACAAACATAAGAGAAGCTATATATAAAACATGATCACATTTTAATTTTTTTTAAGAATAAAGTGTGGTATATAAATGTACTGTTTCAATAGTATATATTTATTGTTTTAATATGTATTGTATATCTGGTCAAGCTAGGTGGTAGTTCAGGCACTTATCCATGCAATTTTCTTAGTAACAGAAAATGTGTTGCTTTTATTGGGTTTCTTCCCTCCTTTCCAGTCTAATATAATTGGATTGCCTGATGGTCTCCCATCCAATCCCTGATAGTCCAACCATGTTCAGAGTTTCAAAATTAGCTGAATTTGGCTGTGAACTACTGCCTAGAATTCCACTTGGGAAATAAGTCCAGGTTTCTATCACACCCCCAGAGATTGTATTCTGCTGGTTCACCTTGGTTCAGGCGAACTGGTAGTGGTGGTGGCAGGAAGCTCTGCCCTCCAGCCTAGACGTCATCATGGACGCTCTGGGCATGTGCAGAAGCGCCGTGCGCGAGCTCCCGATTCTGAACTGGTAGCGAAGGTAAGAGGATTTCATGCCTGCACACACCCAATATTTTACAATCTTTTTTTTAGGTTTTCAATAAGCCCAGAGCAACAACGATCTTATGGCCTGTGCAACTTATGGACTGTTTCTTCTATAATGAATTTTGAAACAGATACAATTAAGATGAGTTATTTCTGCTGCACTGATTTATGCTCCTGGAAGTAACGTGCAAGAGCTCTACAGAAGATGTAGAGATTGATGGGCCTGTGTGGATCACAATCAAGCAATCTTGCTTTATATCTCTTAACAAAGCACACTTGTACCTTAACTGACTTGATCATCCATCTCAATTTGTTAAGGATAGCTTTGGGGCACTTTTGAACAAGGTTCATAGGTACAAATCAACCATGTAGATTCCTTTTATTAAAACTCTACTGATTAATAGTATAGAAAAAAAAACTATACTGGGAGTTTATGTTCTATATGCAGGATGATATTTACAGTACTTTCCTTGGCTAGAAAAACCTAGGGATCACTTTGGGAAGACTCTTCCTATCAGGACTGTAGACCTTGCAGATTTCAAAGAGGGGCTTACATAACCCAAAAATATTGATACCCAAAATACATTCTCCAATAGCACATGCCTGTCGCACATCTGCTCAAAAGGGCAGAGGGAAAAGTGATTCTTGTTTCTGATGAAGAAGAGAGTACTTTGAACCAAAGATGGCACTAATTGCCAATATATTAAAAGAGACACCTACAGAAGAACAGGAATATTCTAAAGTAAGAGTTAATGAAGAATAAAAAGAGGTGTGGACTATAAACATTACCTTTGGTTGGATTGAACATAAGCTTAATGTCCATAGTTGATAAAAAAAAATCCAACTAAGTTTAGAACCAAGTTTAACATAGATGAAGAACTAGAAGGAGACTGAGAAAAATGCTATGGCTCCCAAGCGCAAACCAGATATACTCAGGATGTGAGATGGCACTATGACAACATCCGGACATTGATTATAAAACTGGTGAGCCTTTACAGTCAGGCCTATGAACTACCAATGAAAGGTAAAGTAAAATAAAACTTTTAAACTCCTAAAGCCAAACCAAAGCTGGGGGAAAATAGCAAAGGAAGGAGATATAAGCCATGGTATGAAGGACAAAGGACCATAACCTTCTACGCAGACAAAGGAGAGAGTCAGCACTGTCCATAAATGGAAGTAAGATACGTAGAAAAGGTAGAAGGCTTTATGCTATGGGAGGAGCCACACACAAAAAGTAAGGTTACAGAATAGCGTCAGCCAGAGTAGCAACAGGGCCATCTGGAGATGGAATACCTATTTAGAGAGGCCAGAGTTGTACAAGTGAACAACCACAGTCATGCACATCTGAAACTGGATGATAGTTCAGATTCCTAAGACCAGAACTTTCCAGAACTTTGCAGAAACCATTCTGTATATATCTGCAGGAACATTCCTGATAAGTGAAGGTGTCACTCAACTCCAATCATTAAAAGCAAGACTGCTCTTCATGGTAGCACTTCAAAGAAATACTTTGACAAACTTTGACTGAAGTGAAGCAGTCCTTTGAAGATGTTCACAGCCCTAGAAATGAGAGACCTGCAGTCATTACATTATCAGAAAAGATAAGCTAAATAAAGGCCTGGCCATCTTTTTATATATTCATATTTTTTCCCATGTACTTTATAATTCTCTCTCTCTCTCTCTCTCTCTCTCTCTCTCTCTCTCTCTCTCTCTCTCTCTCATTATTATTAAACATTGTAAAAAGAAAATAAATACTAACACAAATAAAAAAGAAAAAGAGGAGGGAAAATGGAAAGGACAAAAGTACAGAAAGAAAAGATAAAAAGAAATAGAAAGAAGCAGCTTCCAATTTCCTCTGCAATAACTACAAAGTTAAGGCTTACTCTGAGATTACAAAACAAGCTCACTTTTTTTGAAAAAGTTTTTTTTATTTTTCACATACATACATACATACATTTAATAAATATACATTTCTCATGGATATTATTAGTGTTATACATTATCCTTTAACATTTATAATTCCATTCTTTCCCTAAAGATATAATATATTTCAGAGTCCTATGTAAATATAGAACCGGATTTGCTCTAACGCCATCGCAAAAATACATCAGATCAAATAAAATATGGAAACGCAACAACGGAAAGAGAGAAAGGAGAGAGAAGGAAAGGGAAGAGGAGAGGAAGGGTAGGAAAGGAGAGGGAAAGAAGTAAGGGTAAAAGAAAGGAAGGGAGGGAGGGGTAGCAAGAGTAGGAGAGAGGGTAGGAAGGGAAGGAAGAGAGAAGGAGTAGGGGAGAGGAAGGGGAAGAAGAAAAGAGAAAGGAGAGGAGGAAAGAAGAAAGTAGAGAAGAAGGGAGAGAAGGAGAGAGACAGAGGGAAGAAGTAGGGTTGTTGTATAATATAACGTGGATGTATGGGATGGCAGGAAAGCAATCTCAAAGCTTGCTTTTTTTCGATTGTCTATTCCCCCACACACATCATCAAAACTATGTCATAAGTGTATTTTTTATGTTTTGTGCAAAAAGCCTATAAAGGGGCTTCCAGTCATAACATAACTTCTCTTTTTGTAAATGTCTGAAAAGATGATGATCACTTTAAGTTCCTACTCAAAGCAGTGTGGTGAGATAGCAAAACTGCTAATGCTGACAATATCATTAACTCAGCATGGCCTGGGATGACTTGGGGGGGGGGGGGCAAAAGCAAGTACCTATACATTTGGAGGGGGTAATGCAGGTGATTTAGTCTAACCCTGGAAGATGGATTTGCCTTTTCTGTCTTGATCCCTGTAGGCCAGCATTACCTACCAAATGTTTGTCTTATCACACTGATATGTCAGCTGGGGCAAGGTATGGAATTGCTCAAGCATGGTGGGGCCTAAAGCAGGATGTCTGGGAAAAAGAAGCCTTGCCATCAAATGTCAAAAGTTTTGCCATCATGCAAATGAATCTGTTTGGCAATGAAGTGGCCGCAGCTAATAGTCACTGTGACAATTATTTCCATATGGAAAGCCACTATGTTACTATGCTTTCATCTCGAAATGGCTGAAATTCCTGAATCTATAACACCATATTTGGAAAACAGGGTTTTATTGGAGAAAAGAGATCTCATTGTTCAGAATGTTTAGATCAGCAGCTGTCTACTTATGCCTTTTTTATTTTTACTTCAAACATTGGAAGGATAGATTTATGAATATTTTGAGTTAAATGAGATATTGGATGAGATAATGGATCAGAGATACGTGTTTCTCCTGAACTTGTACCAATTTAAAGTTTAAAATTGCAAGTGCAATTTTACCTTATTGTGCCCGCAATAAATATTCAATACGATCCACTCTTGATCAGAAAACTACACTATTATCCCAAGCGATGAATAAAAGTAATGTATCAATCTGATCTAAAAATATTGTATAGGTATATTTTTCCTGATAATCTCTTTAACAATTAACACATGTAGCATTTTCTTAATTAGCCATGTAGAGTTTTACTGCTTATTTGTATCGCCATATAAACAAAAAAGGGATACAGCGGCTAAGATTCTGAGCTTGTCGATCGAAAGGTGGCAGTTCGGCAGTTCAAATCCCTAGTGCCACGTAACGGAGTGAGCTCCTGTTACTTGTCCCAGCTTCTGCCAACCTAGCAGTTCGAAAGCACATAAAAATGCAAGTAGAAAAATAGGGACCACTTTGGTGGGAAGGTAATAGCGCTCCGTGTGCCTTTGGCTGGCCAAATGACCACGGATATGTTTTCATTGTTGACTCTTCGGCTTTGAAATGGAGATTAACACCACCCCCTACAGTTGGGAATAACTAGCACTTATGTGCGAGGGGAACCTTTACCTTATACACAACTGTTTGCAGCTACATGCATATATAGATAGTACTTGACTTACAACATTTTGTTTAGTCACCGTTCAAAGTTACAACAGCACTGAAAAAAGTCACCATTGACCATTTTTCGTAGTTATGGCCTTTGCACCATCCCTGTGATCATGTGATCAAAATTCAGATGCTTGCCAACTGGTTCATATTCATGAGCATTGCTGTATCCAAAGGTCATGTGATCACCTTTTGAGACCCTGTGACAAGCAAAATCAATGGGGAAACCAGATTCATTTGACAGCTGAATTACTAACTAATGAATTGCAGTGATTCACTTAACAACTGTGGCAAGTAGTAAAATGGGGCAAAACTCACTTAACAAATGACTCACTTAACAACAGAAATGTTGGGCTCAATTATGGTTGTAAGTTAAGGACTACCTGTATTTGGGAGCATAAATTGCCAAATTCTACAAAAAGGTCTAATGCAAAAGGTCTAATGCTGACGATGGTTTGACTATGACAAATTTATATACAATATTTATAAAACTATCGATTCCATTTTTATGATCATCCATCATGACATGAACTAAGTCCTCTTCACTCTCGCATTTGTGTTGTAATAAGACACACAAGTAGATGTAAGAGTTAGGGTTTCTGATGCAGTGTCCCAACACACATTTAGTCCCTTGCCTACTTTCCTCCTGAGGATGCCTATGCAGTAAATGCATCAATGAAAAAAAAAATAGAAATGAAGACTGCTTTGTAAGATCACTAAGGCTTCCTCTTTTTATGTCAATGATTTTGATTCTGAAATACATTAATTTCAAAATAAGATAAGATAGGATAGGATAGGATGGGATAAGATGAGATAAGCTTTATTATTACTTTTTCTGTGCACACTCTGGCACACATTAAAAAAGAAATGATGCCTGCTCTTAAAAAAGTATAAATATATATGGACACTAACCTCACAATTAATACAACAGCTATGTGTGGCACAAAGAGCCATGGAAGGATACATGCTCAGCATTACAAGACAAGATAGAAAGACCAGCACATGGATTAGAGAACAGAAAAAAGTATATGATATCATCAAGAGAGTAAGAGAATTGAAATGGAAATGGGCTGTCATATGGCAAGAAGAACTGATGGTAGGTGGACCAAGCCAGTCATAAACTGGATCCCACTTGATAAAAAGCATCCAGGAAGGAGACCTAAAACAAGTTGGATCGATAACACCATCCCAATTGGCAAAAGAAAGCTCAGGATCATATGGGTTGGACATACGTGGAAGAGGCCTTCATTCTGCAGTGGATAGACAATGGCTAAAATAATAATGATGGTGATCCTGCCCTCTATTCTCCACAGCTACTTCTCAAAGCCTGTTGTAGTACTGCATTGAAAGCTATATTAAATATGTGTCAAACTCAATCTCATCACGTGATGTATCATGACGTTTTTTGCCTTCGCGGAGTCGGGGTGGGTGTGGCCTGTGCATGACCTATCTGGCCCATAGGCTGCTAGTTTGACAGGCCTGCATTATTACAATTTATTTAAAGTTTTATTCCAATGAGTGAGGAGGGGAGGGAAGGGTTTTTTTCTCAGCAAACTTTAGAATTGTATTTATGGTATATTGGTGTCTGCTTCACTTCTTGATCTCAAAGTCCTCCAAAACTATTATGGGAGATTCTTATTTCATAAGAACCTATGAAGGATAGCACAGTCTTTTAGTTAACCATCTCTCACACAACTTTTAATGGAGCAAACAGAAGACCTCACAACCAAGACACAAGAATATATGTTGATGCTCTTTGATGCTTTGTTCACAAGCAACTTTTCGTCTGTCAAATGGAATGATTTAAAAACACTGGGAGAAATGTTTGGTCTTAAAGTTCACCCAGAAATATGAATCAGGCCCATGGAGGGGAGAATAGTGAGACAGGAACTCCTCGTAAAACTCGGGAAATTTGAACCATGAAAAGTGTGTGGATAATCCATACCTTGATCCAGGTCAGGATTTCAGAAGCATTTGGGGCTAAGCCAATTAATCCAACCCAGAATTTATGACAGAGTTAAGACAACAACTAAAATATTCAAGAGAAAACCCTATGGAATAGATTGCACATATCCAATGTTTACATGAGCATATATTCTTATTTCCAAAAGGTTACAGTTTTGAACAGACATCTACAAAATCAAACTTGAAACCTTCATGAAATTATTAGAGCACAATATATTTCAAATTATTATTTTCCAGCAAAAGTAGGAAATGTGGCAAGGCCTGGTTATACTAAAAGGATTTAGTTGCTAAATATCAGGAATGGTTGCTTTTTAAGGTTTTAAGAGGAAATGTATTTATTAAAGGCTCTCAGATGTTATTCTTTTATTTCCTCAATAAATGAGGAAATATGAAATCTTGGCTATTTGCCACTGTAACAACTTTGGTCTTCATAGTTTTTGGTAAATGTCAAAATTCACTGAGTATTGTATTTATTTTAGCATTAACACAACTCAGAGCAAATTCTAGGGGAAAAGTTTACACACACACACACACACACACACACAGACACACACACACGTGTGTGTGTGTATGTAAATATAATATAAAGTTATATATACAGTATATAAATTATATTTATATAAAGTTACCTGTCCATTTTTAGAAGCTGGAAAACCACAAGGACAATTCACAGCTCAGAATACGTGATCTAGGGTTTTTGTACATATTGGCCTCTGAGTATTTCTAAAAGACTTTGGTACTTTATTGTTTCATGATAACAAAAATGGCAGACCTTTGTTTATTGTCTAAATGATTCTGTGAGAAAAAACTGCAGATTAAGCAAATTAATGCAGAGAATTTAACCATTAAAATAATTAGCTTTCCTTGCCATTTGGTGCTGGTTTCCTTCTTTATTAGCATTCATCTGGTCTATGTATTATACATAGGAAAGCACCTGGATTTTATTTCAGTTATATTTATTAAAGTTAACTGCAGAATACTGTGTTTTTGTCTGATAAATTACACTAGACACATTCCAAAATTAAATAAAAAGCAGGCAAAGGACGAAACACTTAAAAAAATTGTAGCTGACATATCTTTTGAGATGAGCCAATTTAGTTTTATTCAATAAAATTCCTTTTTTTTATTTTTTTCCTAAAACAACATGAAATAGATTGGATCTATATATTTTGAACGATGTGGGATATTCTCTTTTTAATCTCAGGAGATATATTTTGGTACTGTTCATGCTTTGCTTGGTTTTCAAGGGTTAGGGATCACATAAAATCTTTGGAATTTGGATGTTCAAGGCTTATTAAAGTCATAGGTGAACATGTGTTTGGCCAATACAGGCTATGAACCGACAATACCTAGAAAATCATTTTGTTGTTCAGGACTGTACAATGTGTTGGGAGCCAGAAAATTAACAAATAATTAAAAAGGGAACTAGACATATGAGAGGGAGTTAGATTGCAATTAAGGAATATGTTCTTGATCAATGTAACAACAACATTAAGATAAAATAATCCATCCTGGGAAGGAAGCAGTGTCAAACTTCTGTCTGATGGATAATTGCTGTCTAGACAAAGCAGTGAGGTAGACAATAATCTAATGGTATAGGGCAGCTCCCCATATTTCAGTTCTAATAATATTAATCTTCCTACATTAAATTGCTATTTACCATCATTTTTTTTAATTTGGTACACATACAATACACATACATAGCATTGTTTGGGTCAAGAATGGAAACTAAATGGGAAAAGGGAGAGAAAGGGAGAGAAACATGGTGGCACTTTGATCTATGGGAAAACTTAGAGTCTCTGGTTGCACAATTGAGCTGACTATGAGAACATTAATTTTAATCATTTTTGAATTTTCAAAAACCTGGATGTTCCTGTGTATATAACCTGGAAAGTGATCACAAACAGATTATATAGAGACTGGCAGAAGGAATAAGGGTAAATTGGTGCAGGTTCAGAAGCCACCTGTAGATGCCATAGGGAATGACCTTGAGGAACAGGAGGAAGAGCTGCGAACAAAGCAAGAGTCAGACGAAAGGGGCCTGAGCGTGGGGCAAACGTGTAATCTGAGTAAACATCTCAGATAAGTCCCTCCTTCCTTCACTTACAGATAAAGGGAGGGAGAGGGAAATGCATTCAAATTTACTAAAAATTTAAAATAAAAATAGTACTGACCTACGTGGCATTGGTTTCCTTGTCTGGTCTACCTTGAAGGACTGACACTCTCAAGTTGTACTATTCTGTGCTCAAGCAAAAGATAAGAGAATAGAATATGGACAATATGGCCTGATAACAAATTATGCTAGTAACACTTAGGAGTTATTGATTTGATTGATTTGATTGATTTATTACATTTATATGCCGCCCTTTTCCCCGAAGGGGACTCAGGGCGGCTCACAATTCAATCAGGGAAGGAGGTACAGACAGGGGGATAAAAAAGACAAGACATAACAATACAAAATTTAAAAATGCACAACAACCATACCATTCGAGAAGGGGGGCAAAAACTCTTTAGCCCCAGCCTGTCGGAACAGCCAGGTTTTAAGGGCTTTGCGGAAGGCCTGGAGGGTGGTGAGGGCTCGAATCTCCACGGGGAGCTCGTTCCAAAGGGTCGGAGCAGCCACAGAGAAGGCTCTCCTCCGGGTAGTTGCCAGTCGGCATTGGCCGGCAGATGTAATTCGGAGGAGGCCAAATCTGTGGGATCTGATCGGTCTATTGGAGGTAATTGGCAGCAGGCGGTCTCTCAAGTACCCAAGTACCCAGTTATGCCCTTTAAACATTAAATAGTTGGATTGTTCAGATATTCTGAAGGCAAATGTTGCAAGATTTTATAGTCTCATCAATAAAAGAGGAAAGTGTATATTCCATAAGGTCCCCACATTTCAGACCACCAGTAAACCTGGCATCTAACAGTCCTAAAAAGTAGTTCTTATCCCATTAATTTCAGGAAGTGTCCAATTTTAAAAGCCCAATGAGGCAGCTGGAGAAAGATGTCCGCACTTCATTACCTAAGACCAGTGCAGTGGTATAGATTTGGATATCATCAACGTAAATATGTTACTTAAACTGAAAGGAAGAAACAAGAAAACCCGATATGTAAACTGAACAAAAGAAGCACATTGGAATATCCCCAGAAAAGGGAAGTATAACTAGAAAAGTGCAATGGGAAATATAGGAAATTGTATCACCTAAAAAGCTCAAAGAAAATAGTCATACCCGAGGAATCCATTTTGATTTAGAGTTGACCAGACATTAAACATAGGAAAGAAGCTCTTTAAAATCTTCCAGTTTCAGAGGCCAACTGGTTAGGAAGATGTCTGGTGCTGCTTTCCAATTGTAGAATGTGAACTCTGAAAACACATGCATTCCCCTTCTCTCTCCATCTTTAAGAAACAGACCCTTCCATTTATGTCAGGCCTTTAAGATGTACTATTGGTCATTTTAATAGTTTTCATTTGGTTTTTTAATTGGGGCTGTTTTATTTTAGCTTCTTAGCTGTGTGTGAACTGGCATAATAAACTAAAATTGAAATATAGATCTAATAAGCATAGGAAACCCTTTCTAATATCTTAACCTAACATCGGTGGATGAAAGATTGGCGGAGAGTAATAATGATTGTACAGTGACAGGATTGTTACTACATTGTTTGGTCATCCAATGCCTCTTTGGCTGTGTTACTATTCATCCAATCATTTGGCATTTCCCACTATTTATCCACTATTGCTTTTCATAGATACTTTGGCTTTCCTTCCCTGACTCTCTGGGTGCATCTCTAGATGAATCTCCTTGCTCAAGTTGCCAAAGACCCATTGTTAATTCCATTTGGACTGATATGCGCATAAATAGTTTTAAAATAGGATGTGAAGAACTTTATTTCACGTTAAGAATAGTTGCTGGAACTGGGTATGTCTAATTTGATGGGGGGGGGGGGAAAGGACTAGTGGAGACATGATAGCAGTGTTCCAACATCTCAGGGGCTGCCACAAAGAAGAGGGAATAAAGCTATTCTCCAAAGCACCTGAGGGTAGAACAAGAAGCAATGGATGGAAACTAATCTTAGAACTAAGGAGAAATTTCCTGACAGTTAGAATAATTAATCAGTGGAACAACTTGCCTCCAGAAGTTGTGATTGTTCCAACACTGGAAGTTTTTTAGAAGAGATTGTCTGAAATGGTATAGTGTTTCCTGACTAAGCGGGGGGTGTGGGGTTCGCCTAAAAGACCTCCAAGGCTCCTTCCAACTCTGTTATTCTAATCAGTGATTATTCTAATCAGTGTTGATTATGTTTCATACATTGATAACTAAAATAATCTACCATTTCCTTTCATTTAATAAATGTTAGGATTTATTTATAACTATATTTCCATCCCTTTTTGGTTTCACTGATCAACTTTGCTGAGGTTGCTAGAATTGCTGAAGAGGGCATGCAGAAAGGCTGGTTTATTTAATCAAGCTATACTTTTTTGCCTCATGTGAAATAGAAGAGTGAAGGTTTAATGTTTACAAAATAATAAATAAAATAAATAAAATTGGAAAAAAAACCCAACGAATCAAAGGTAATCTCCCCATTTTAGGTAGATCACAAAGGGAGTACCTCTCTTCCCTAATCTAACTTTCAGATAAGTACAGTACTTACAGGCATCACATTTTTCATTCTAAACTCACACAATACAAAACATTTACAGACTTAGATTTCAAGTCCATTCAGCAGTTCACTATTTCCCCAATGTAGGACCGTGACCATTGTCCTTTGAAAAATTTGATCAAGACAGCAGTTCACAGGGGAAATCCATACAGAGATGCGTGCTCAGCAGTCTGTTCCTAGCTTACTCCTGTGGCAGTTGTATATAGCCAGACTTTTTTTTTAAATTTTTTTTTTTTACTGTATCTCTAATATTTGGAAGGTATTAAGGTATGATGGACTATAAAGGTATTAAGAATTATGGATTTGGGGCACACAGAGATGACCAAAATAATTACTATGCAATAATGGAAAGAAAAATTTATATCTATTTTCACTATATCTGATCTGGTTGCAATAGATCATTTTGTGATTTATTTCCTTCCTTCCTTCCTTCCTTCCTTCCCTCCTTCCTTCCTTCCTTCCCTCCCTCCCTCCCTTCCTGTCTTTCTTTCTTTCTTTCTTTCTTTCTTTCTTTCTTTCTTTCTTTCTTTCTTTCTTTCTTTCTTGCTTGCTTGCTTGCTTGCTTGCTTTCTTTCTTTCTTTCTTTCTTTCTTTCTTTCTTTCTTTCTTTCTTTCTTTCTTTCTTGAACTTTTGAACAATTCTAACTTTTCAGAGTGACTTTTACACTACATTGTTAAAGCCACTGTATGCAATTTAATAATCTGATTAGTTTATATAATAAAATTTTAAAGCTTGGCACTGTGTTGAGGTGTAAGAGAAGTGCTTTAGCTGTTAGCATAATGCACTGAATGATACATTCCCCCCATCCTTTTAAAAGAAGATTCATGATTTAGCATACAAAATGGATTACCTTTCACCTCAATTAATGTTATAATAATGAGAACCAAAGGCAGAAATAATCTTTTGCCACTTATTATAAAGTGTTGCCAGCACAATCCTTTGAATTCCAGGTATAGGTCATGATAGTCCTAACACACTGGTAACCACACTGCTGAGATTTACACCTCATCTGAAATCTTTAAATAAAATTGGTCAATTTAATTTCTAGTGCTATCGGTACAGTTTGTGAGCTCAAAATGGAGACCAATTTCTTGGATCATGTGAACGCTGCACACATATTTTCCGGGTTGACATAAAATGTAAGGGGTTCTCCTCCCCTCTCTTCATCATCACTACCACCATCCCTGCTCTTGAAAATACAATGGGAACAAACATAAATTCAGTCACAACTCTAGTTTTCACGAATCCACTCCATGGTTCTAAGTGCTCATAGAAAATATTCTTTTTCCAATTATATTTTCAATCTTGCCAGGAGCTGCTTGCCGTGTTTTCATAAGCACTAGCAAGGATTCCATGATCCTTATCCTCATTGACACAGACTTTGTGTCTTAAGCAACTCTAAACAAAATGCACTCACTCACACACATACACACTGCATCATTTTAATTGTTTTGTTTAATCTGATCCCCCAGTCTCTTTTGCATTTTTTATTGCTAATGTTATTTATCTAAGAAGTAATTATACTGGAGGGTTGGGAGACGTTGGAGGGCAGACAGACACAGAGAGAAAGCTTAAATGAATTAACATATTGAAGTAAGGCTTTTAAGGAATGCCCTTGGACTCTTTCATACATGAGCAATTAAGACTGACTTTGGACAGTAGGCTTTTGAAGCAGGGGAGAATTAGCCTCTAGCAGAAGTCCAGCAGTCAAGTTTTGCTAATAAAGAGTCAGAATATACTGAGAGACAATGGAAATGATACAAATAGACAGCCTCTGAGTTCGGCATCAATGCGAGAACACTTCCCTAGCTGATCATCTGCTTCAGAACTGCCTGGAATTGAGAAGTAACACTCAACTGATGGTTTAGCCCTTTTGGATCATCATCATTTTTAATGTTCTTAAATACTATAAAGCAGTGGTGGGTTTCAAAAATTGTTTGAACCTACTCTGTGGGTGTGGCCTCTTTTGTGGGAGGGGCTTGTCACCCATGTGACTGGATGGGAGTGGCTTGCCGCCCATGTGACCAGATATGAAGATGCCGACGACACTTGTCAGAACCACCTTAAATTACCTCACACACAGCACTGGCATGCATAAGAATATGATGTAAACTTGTTTTTTAAAAGGTATCTTTGGTTTGCATTAAAACAACTTCCACACATGCAATGTTCTGATTGCACCACAAACGCAGTAGTCATCCTTACCTTTCACAGAGGCACTGAGTTTTATAAATATGAACATGATAGTGTAGAATAATCATATCCAAGGACTGGTGGTGGGTTTCAAAAATTTTTGGAACCTCTTCTGTAGGTGTGGCCTGCTTTCCAGGTCCACTGGTGGAACCTCTTCTAACCACTTTGGTAGATTTGACGAACCGGTTCTACTGAATAGGTGCGAACTGGTAGGAACCCACCTCTGCTATAAAGGGAATGGAGATGAATATGGCAGCTCCATCATCTTCATCATTTCCACCCTCATGGTTATCTATTAGTAATGACTGGGCTAGGATAAATTTGCCCCGAGTAATTGTCCCCTTGGAAGGTGCCAGTTTCCTATCTGGTACATTTTTTTATTGATTTCTAAAAATTGGGAAAACTACAGAAAAATGGGTCATACGTTGAGGGATATATGATGTTAAGATGTTTAAATTTAGTCATTGTAGCAGTGGGGTTGTGTGGTGAGCAAGAACACACAGTTGTGGTTGATTGATATCCGAGTGCTTGTTCCTGAGTGAGGCGATCTGTGCTGTGATTGGTTGCTATGGGTGTGGAGGGGGAGTTTCCCTTTTGTTCCCCCATCTTTTTCTTCTGTGTGCCTTATGTGCTCTGTGGTTTATCTCCTGATGCTCCTGTTTGCTTGACTCTCTAGTTAGCTGTCTATATAGATGTAAAATATATTTATTTATATAAAATTACAAGTTTATGTCAGCGTCTCTGACTTCATTTGGACACTGGCTATGTAATTCCCTGATATATGGGTCATACATCGAGGCATGAAAATGTATTGCACTTCCTTTTTAAACTCTGTTGTGTGAAAAATGAATATTACCTTTGAGAACTGCAGAGTGAAGGACCTAGTTTGATTAATGTGGGAGAATTATGCTCCTTTGCATGATTTCATGTAAATCTGTTTGTTCTACTACTCTGTTGGCATGCAAATCCCTATGTGATTTCTAAATCAGCTTGCTTCTTAGTTCATGACAGTAGCTTTAAATGGTCTAATTAATGATTTTTGTGGGAGAATTAGAAGTATTCCACCTCAAAGATAGATCAGCTAGTTAGTAAACCGATCAGAAATCCATTCTGACATTGGTTTCCCTGTATTCTGAAATTTGTTGGTCTAAAGCTTACCAAACCATATTTGGACTGCCTGACCACTAGATGGCAGCAAAGTTACAATAACCTTTAATGCTTTGCTGCCAGCTTGAGGTCTTTCATATTACTGCAGCTCAGAGATACTGTAGTATCCTTGTAGCTTGTCTTTTGAGAAACAGATGTAATTCAGTGTATTAGCCAAGATTTTCCCACAGGACAAAGTTTTTGAACTTGTTTAACTTTTCCCATTTGGAGCATAACTCCTACACCAATTCTATAGTTGTGCTCTTGTCCCCTTACTCAGACTTCCAGAATGTTTGCAGGGCTTTTAGCTCATGCTCAACTGATAAGATAAAGATAAAGGTTCCCCTTGCACCGATGGGATAGTCATTTCTCTAGGGGGCGGTACTCATCTCCATTTCAAAGCCAAAGAGCCAGCGCTGTCTGAAGATGTCTCCATGGTCATGTGGCCGGCATGACTAAATGCCTCTGTAAAGTACCCTAACGATGCCTGCTTCATAATAAGCAACCCAATATTGTAATACAACAAGCAGTGATTTATTAATAGCTTTATTAGGCATTCTTCATTAGGCATTTCTTATTCGCAGCCATCTTTTTTGCTTTCTTTATCTGCTTTTGAACTTTGCCCGTGTTTCTGTCCTCTTTCAGTCTTTGTCATAAATCACGTTATCCAATAGCTTCATTCATCTCAATCCAGCTACTGTAATCTGAGATCCGGCTCCACCAACGCTCTGCATGGAATGTCAATACAGAGAGTTGACAGCCAAAGGTACACACTATGCTGTTACCTTCCCACCAAAGGGTTTTTTTCTAATTTTTACATGCTTTCAAACTGCTAGGTTGGCAGAGGCTGGGACAAGTAATGGGAGCTCACTCTGTTATGCTGCACTAGGGATTCAAACCGTTGAACTGCAGACCTTTCTGATCGACAAGCTCAGCGTTTTAGTCACTGAACCACAAGCTCAAGTAGGTTCCTATCTAGTAGAAAATTAGCAATATGTATATCTCTTTGCTAATATGTGGTGTCCAGAGTTATTTCTGCAGCTTGTATATGTTACTATTAGCTTGGGCTTCAAGGTGATACTTACAGTCTATGTCCAATATTATGGAGGAGTTCTGCATGTGCTCAGATTTGCCTATTTTGTGGGAGAAACAGAATAATATATTGTCTATATGAGTATAAAATATCTGCATATTAAAACTTGTGCCTTCCTCGCTGTTTCTGCACTGTACTTAACTGGTATGCCCAAATATGGGAGGAAGGTCACACTTCCATTCTCTGTCCTTCGGCTCGTCACAAGAGACCATCCAGACAGAAACCCAATATTTTTTACTGTTGCCTTTTTGTTACATTTGTTATATTTATGCTGATAAATAAATAAAA
The DNA here is from genome assembly GCF_051295495.1 of Thamnophis sirtalis. Lineage (NCBI taxonomy): Eukaryota > Metazoa > Chordata > Lepidosauria > Squamata > Natricidae > Thamnophis > Thamnophis sirtalis. The sequence continues at coordinate 114,918,414 of NW_028261386.1, read as the reverse complement.
GGAGACTAGTATAGATCTATTTCAAGCTATTTAGCTCTCATCAGCTAGCCATACCCTTGCTGGGAATCAAACCTGTGCTCTATTGCCTCTTAGGCAGATGTGTTAACCATTGAGCTACAGGGCTCGACTCCTTATCAGCCAGGCCAGGGTGAAAGGTATATATTTAAAGTAACAACCCCTGGTATGCCCAAATATGGGAGGAAGGTCACACTTCCATTCTCTGTCCTTCGGCTTGTCACAAGAGACCATCCAGACAGAAACCCAATATTTTTTACTGTTGCCTTTTTGTTACATTTGTTATATTTATGCTGATAAATAAATAAAGGGAGAGTCTCCCTTCCTATATATATATATATAATGTATTGAGTGGCAAAAGAAGATGCTCACCTTGTTTGAGAGATTTCAGAACTAGAGTCACTGTTAAAACAAGGAAAAGGAAACAGGTTTGATGCCTCCCTTGAGCTTTAAGGGGAAAAACTTTGGGTTACTTTGTGAAGGGGTTGAATTGGCAAGGCCCACCAGTCTGGAATCCATAGGTGTGTCTCATTTGGGCAGCATTTTGTAGAGTGATCATACTAAGACTACATGACTTCAAACCGTGCTTCTTTCTTCAATCACTATATACAAGGCATGATTAGCCATCTGATACATGCAGATTCTGGGATGGCCCTTTATTTTTGGGATCAGAGGTACTAATGCACACTCCCAATCACTTTCTCCCAGTGATGGGAGCTAGTTGATTTCCAGGTCAATTCTAATCCTATATGGTGCAATCATGATCCCTACCTGATGCTCATAGGATAAAGTCTTCCAAAAATCCACCCATGCTATAATTGCAGAAGTAGGGACCACTTTGCATGATTTTCCTTGCAAATCTGCATAATTGACTCTTGCTGAAACCAGAGTACTTGTTATATATTTCTTTGTCAGAATATGGTCTGAATTCAGTGGCATGTTTAGAGGCCAACACTCTGCTGGCTCTACATAATCCCCATTTTTAAGGTTGATTTATTCACTGCCTAAGTTCCTAGCCTAGAGTGAGCCTTTTGCCTTATCTAATCAGAGATCAAAAGCTTGTTAAGAAGATGAATGATGATGTACTTTGTGCTCCATTGGAAGCTCTGTGGTTGGGAAAACCTGAATTCACCTGTATGCTTCTGATCCTTCCTTCTGTGTAGCTCATATAATAAACTATATAAAAAACATCAGCTGGATGCTGTTGATGGACTAAAAAGTATGATATTTTGCTTCATCTATCCTTCATTCTTGTACTCTAAAGCCTTCTGTCAATGGTTTTCAGTTTTCATCTCTGTTTTAGAGATCATTTAAAAACCTGGCTTCCCAGTGGATCTTTTTAAATAGTAACCTCCACATTTTATTTTACCCAGTTATCACATTCCATGGTCCCTGCTTTATGTTTTGCTGTTCCATTGAAATGGAAGCTACTAATTGCAGTGAGATAATTTGGCAGGGCTGCAAATGTACTTCCTTGAAGGCATTCTACTCTTCTTTGTACAATATGAGCCCCTCCCCTCCAAAAGGGAACAGCTGGCCCAGGGCTGTAAATGAGTAGCTGCCTTGTGGTGCAAACCACTGACTCCTGTCCTCAACAATGAATCACCTAATTAGTAGGAAATGGGGATAGATAGATTATAGAGACTGGCATGAGAACTGCTTGGACCAAGTTGGCAGCAGGCAGAAAATTCTAAAAAAGATGTGCATTGAATTTGTGCTTGGCTCATTTTCCCTTGTTGAAAAAGGCAACCCACAAGCCGCTTGCTTTATTTCTTGGTTTAATCAGACACTTTATATCCTGATGGAATAGTGATGTATTGCATAAAGAAGTGTCCTTGGATTTGGCCCTCTCAGCCCTACTCCCTCAGGTTTTCCTGAAATAAGATTGTGAATAGTTATGCTTCTACCAATACTCAGATCAAATTGCTAGTATTTGCTGGGATAATTTCAGCAATGTACTTTATAAACACTGTTGTGAGATAGTACTATGAATGAATGAATGAATGAATGAATGAATGAATGAGACTTTCTTGTCCAGTTTTGAGCAAATGTCTGAAAATATTAGCTGGATGAAGGGTTTAATCCCTCACATATTTCATCAGTTCTGGGGAATTGCACACCAAAGAACTTGGCTGGAACTAGAATCTACAGAAGAAAGTTATAGTTCACATTTGGAAATTAAAAAAAAAACATCCTGGAAGAATGTCAGTTTCTTGGGCCTCTTTTTCCTCCTCCTGCATAAACAGAGGGATAGAATCAAGATCATGTGAAGTGTTAATACCACCCTATAATACCTTGGTAAGGCCACACTTGGAATACTGCATCCAGTTTTGGTCACCATGATATAAAAAAAAAGTTGTTGAGACTCTAGAAAGAGTTCAGAGAAGGGCAACAAAGATGATTAGGGCATTGGAGGCTAAAACATTGAAGAACAGTTGCAGGAACTGGGTCTGTCTAGTTTAATGAAAAGAAGGCCTAGGGGTGACATGATAGCAGTTTTCCGATATCTCAGGGGCTGCCACAAAAAAAGAGGGAGTCAAGCTATTCCCCAAAGCACCTGAGGGCAGGATAAGAAGCAATGGATGGAAACTAATCAAGGAGAGAAGCAACTTAGAACTAAGGAGAAATTTCCTGACAGTTAGAACAATTAATTAATGGAACAACTTGCCTCCAGAAGTTGTGAGTGCTCCAACACCGGACATTTAAAAGGGAATGTTGGATATCCATTTGTCTGAAGTGGAGTAGGCTTTCCTACCTAAGCAGGGGATTGGACTAGAAGACCTTCAACTCTGTTATTCTATACTATTCCTGCCGCCCTCCTTCTCCCTCCCTGTTCTGACATGCTTTCTTTAACAAGGATTTGGGAAAAATATTTATCCGAAGGATTCCTGCAATGCGACAATTGATTGATCATGTCCTATCGAGTCATTGTTGACTCATAGCAGCCTGAATAGCATCAGACATAAAGATGCTTAACTGACTATAGTAATGGGTTGCTTTCCCTGATGTCCTCTGTTTTCTGATTATTCTCTGAGGATAAAGATGGCAGCTTTATTATGTCTGGCTTGGTTTTGTTTCATAAACAAACAAACAAAGAAGACTAACTATGTTGATCAGTGTAGTGTTTCTTAAGACTCCCCCAAAAATAAAAATTAATGACACTTCATCAATCTTTTGTGTTTTTTTTCCTTCAGAAAAGAAGAAAGATTATCTACAAAGACATTTGCAAGCCAATTGTTCATGTTGTGGTTACCGGTTGACAATGCTGCATTAATCTTTATCTCCAAACACTTGTTTTTGTGAAATGCAGATGAATTCACTCAGGTAAATACTCCTTGAGCTATCTTTTACACTTGAAAACAAAGCTAAAACTGTTCAGCAATGCTCTGTTTTCTTCCTACTGTCTTACCAGTCTCATGCTTTTTCTCTCTATGGGACTCAGTGAGTGAAAGAACAGAGAGCAATGGGTGTTACATGACACAGAATTGTTGGTCACTGGAAACATGTTTGTAGGGAAAAGTATTGGAAGGGAAAAGAAAAAAACACAGAAACAGAAAGATAGGAAAATTACACAACGCTTTATCATTTTCCCAGATGCAAAATTTCATCTATTGCTACTAAGTATTCTGTTTAATTAATGGTATGAGTTAATACCCTGTTTCCCAAAAATAAGACCTAACCAGAAAATAGGTCCTAGCATGATTTTTCAGGATGCTCATAATATAAGCCCTACAAAATAAGCCCCAATTAAGATTGTCAGCCAGATGGATGTATTTAGTACTGTATTTTCCCCAAAATTAGATCTAACCAGAAAATAAGCCCCAATCCATCTTTTGGAGCAAAAATTAATATATGTCCCAGTCTTATTTTCAGGGAAACATGGTATTAATATTACAATTTCTTGTTGTAAATGTTTTTGTACTGTGAATCATTTTGCAAAAAACCATGGACCTTTTGTTTCTTAAGAAATAAAACAACCTCAAGGAAAAGAGAATAGGGTTTGTACCACAGAAATAGTGGAAGAGTTATGCAAACACATTTTTAAAAAAGACTGAGCAAGGAATGGAATTTAAGAGAAGGCTGATCCACAAGAGAGAATGGTGTAAATAGAAAAATAGTGAAATCCATTCTGGAAGGATCAACAATAATCTGTCTTCATTGATTCGATGTTTGTGCTGTCATTTTCTGTCTCATATTACACACTTGTGTCTCACTTTGCACATTTGTGCCTCACTTTGCACACTTGTGTCTCTCTGTAATTTTGCACATAGTTTGAACAGACACTGTGGCACAAAGTTTACAATAATAACCCTAACCAGAGTTCTATTCTATTTATCTTCTTTTTCTAAGTATCACACCAACCTGTAAGAAGAAATACACAATTGTGTTATAAAGGTCCATTTCAGTTTTCTAATATTTTGAGTGGCTCATTAAGCTTTGCTTTTCAATTTGAAAAATGAGATACTTTGAAAGATGATCTGAAGCTGCCATTCTAACAACCAGATTTTTTAAAAAACATTTGGAATTTGTGCTCAGTTTGAGAAACAAACTAATATCCAAGTGGAATCTATTTTATGGCAATCTATCATTTAGAAGGATCCATCATCTGATATTGTTTTTAAGTTCATACTTCCAGAAAGTCAACCAGAAGTAAATCAGATATGTTCAATAGAAATTCGATTTATTTGTCCACATGAATGAGATATTATTTCAGTTCATGTTTCTCCCATGGATTTTTTTTTTGATCCACAAACAGAAACTGTAGTGTTGGGAAACTTGCTAATAAAACTAACTATCCTGCCCCAAACCTCTTCACTATTTTATACTACTTTGTACTTGCTAAGTCTCCTGATGAGTATATTTGGGAGTTCTCATGGAGTCTAGGACAATTCACTATGGCTAACTTGTCATGGCCAATTCGTCATGGCCAACTCACCACGGGACAGCTCATTACGGGACAACTCACAATTCAATGCTGTATTAACCATTTCATTCAGTTAATTTTATTATTAGTGATTTTCATCAAAATGATAGTAACTCTTGTATTTCTGGATTGACATTCTTTCTTTTATTACTATTGCCCATGGCTCCATTAAAATTAACTTACATTTTGCATTTGTTGAATCAGTGGTGGGCTGATGTCAGTTTGGGCGAACTGGCAGTTCTGGTGAGCAGTTGGCCCTGCTCACCCATCCGTGCCCTATCCTGTCCTATATTTCCACGTTTTTCAGCTCAGCTGATTCGCAAGGCACAGTGGATTGCCGTGCCTCAGCTGCTTCACCCACCAGTGCTGCAGTAGAAGGTAAGTTTTAGAGCTTAAAATGGGTGGTTTTTGAATGCTGTGCATGCACGAAGCGCGAGTGCACACACAAAGTGCGCAATCACCAAACCAGTTGTTAAACCGTTTGCAGCCCACACCTGTGTTGAATTGTCCTGTGGTGAGTTGGCCAGGCTGAGTTGGTCACAATGAACTGTCCTGCAGCGAGTTGGCCATAATGACTGTGACGAGTTGGCCATGGTCAGTTGGCCATGGTCCAGTGGTGGGTTATGACTGGTATGCCCCGGTACAGGCGTACCTGTGCCTCCTGGGTGTACCAGGTACCATTCTGGTACAGTGCTCCAGAGGGCCCATCTGCCCGCGCTCCTCACCAGTATTTGAAGTTTTTGGGGCTTCTGTGCATGCGCACAGAACATATGGTGCCTGTGCGACACTCTGCTGAGCAGCTGGAGCATCGCAGGTGATAAGTACGCTCACGTGCTGCACACGTGAGCGTGCATGCTACATGCTTTCATGTGGTGGGTGCCCGGCCCTGTTGCATGGTACCGGTTGCACCAGTATCTGGAACCCACCACCGCCATGATCAGTTTTCCCATTCCGTTCTCTTGGATGTCTGTGGGTAGGGATAAGGAGCAGCAAATGATAAATTAGCACTGTAACATTTGATATTAGTGTTGTAACATATGGCATAAGCTCCACTCCTTTAGAGGTGAGTTGCAATACTGATTGTAAGTGTATAAGGGATAATACTTGTGTGGCAACTGTGCAATGCTCTTTTTGTCTTGCTAAAACCCTTGGGTTTTTTTTTTTTGCAGATACTTATGTTTAAGAATTCTACCACTGTAAAACAGAAATGCTGCTCACCTCTCTCCCCACTTTCCACCCCCAATGCTTTTAAATTATTTTGGTTAATGCAGAGTTCAAAGAAATTTGAAAACCTGCAACCATATAAAATTTCACTGTGGTTAATAAAACTGTTGCGAAAATAGCAACTTTCTTTGGTTGAACTTGGCGACTATGTTAATTACTACATGTCAGTTTTCTTGTAGGCAACATGGACATGATTTATTATTGCTTTCAACCAGGATGTTTATTTTTTTACAGTCAAGCCTGCGGTCCTTTGTTTCATCTAATTAGTAACCAGTGTTGACCCTACTTAGCTTTTTCAAGATCAACCACAGTTTCTAAGCACTGCCAGCTGCCTTCTTTTTTCCTCATGGCCAACCTAACTTATTATAACTTTATAAGTATTTATACACATTCCCTTGTAAGACTGTTAATGCAAATTACCCCAATGCCTTCAATTTTAGACATATTTCCTAAATGTACATTTTGCAATGTTATTTATTTGCCTGATTTGCATGATGGTTACAATAATGATTGCTGTCTGCATTTTAATAGTAATAAAAATATTTTTTAATCAGTGCAGAATACATTCTTTTCCAAAACCAACTTTTGTAGACAAATGGGATTTAATATGGATTTTCAATCAGAAAAAGATGGATGTTAGTAGACTTTATTCAATGCTGCCTGTGTAGTGGATGCTGCTAACATGACAGTTTCTATGTTGGCAAATTGTGTAAATCTCCTCTGGAAATATGTGGTCGATATGCTCTACATCTTGAATTGGTTCATTGTTGCAAAAGGTCACAGTTTGAAAAAAATCTTCAGTGAATGCTGAGGTTCTCATTACTGAGGGAATATCATCTAGAGGGATTCCACGTCAAGCTGTCTGAAATGGCTTTCTTCTTTTGGATCTGCCTATTCCAGTGATGGTGAATAGCAGTTAGACTTATATACCGCTTCATAGGGCTTTCAGCCCTCTCTAAGCGGTTTACAGAGTCAGCATATCGCCCCCACAGTCTGGGTCCTCATTTTACCCACCTCGGAAGGATGGAAGGCTGAGTCAACCTTGAGCCGGTGAGATTTGAACCGCTGAACTGATGATCTAGCAGTCAGCTGAAGTGGCCTGCAGTACTGCACTCTACCCACTGTGCCACCTCGGCTCAAACCTTTTTTCAGGTTCTGAAAGCACGTGTGTGTGTGTGTGTGTGTGTGTGTGTGCTGACACTCATAATGTAAGCCCCCCCTGCAGGCCCCACCCCATGCACACATGACCCCCCTGTGCAGCCCCAACTCCCCCGCACACACACATGCACACTTGACCCCCATTTTGGTGCTAGCAGGCCTCCTTGAAGCCTCCTGGAACAAAAAATGGGGCATGAGGGGGGCGCCACATCCCTTCCACCCCACGCATGTGCGCACGACCCTCACCCCCCTGCATGCGTACGTGTCTTGCAGAAGACACCTGAAAAACACTTTGTCAAGAGCCGAGGTGGCGCAGTGATTAGGGTGCAGTACTGCAGGCCACTTCAGCTGACTGATATCTGCAGTTCAGCGGTTCAAATCTCACCGGCTCAAGGTTGACTCAGCCTTCCATCCTTCCGAGGTGGGTGAAATGAGGACCCAGACTGTGGGGGTGATATGCTGACTCTGTAAACTGCTTAGAGAGGGCTGAATCCTTCCAAGGTGGGTGAAATGAGGACCCAGACTGTGGGGGCGATATGCTGACTCTGTAAACTGCTTAGAGAGGGCTGAAAGCCCTATAGCTGCTATTGCTATTGCTAAAATCAGGTGGGAGTGGAGCTGACCTGGGTAACGGTTCACGTGCCCACAGAGATGGCTCTGAGTTCCACCTATGGCATGCATGCCATAGGTTCACCATGATGGACCTATTCTATCTAGGCTAGAGGTCGGCAAACCTAAGCACTCAAAGTGCCATTTGGAGCTGCATGTGGCTCTTTCTTCCCTCTGCTGTAGCTCCGTCACCGGTCAGCACCACAATTTTGAGAGGAGCTTCTGGGGGGGGGGGGGGGAGAGAAGCACAGTGCGCCAGGAGTGCGCCGTTTCCCACAAAAAACACCGGGAGCCACAAAGGTCCTAACCAGAAGCACCCTCTTCAATTCTGGAGCTGACCGGAAGTTCAGTTTCCCCACCATAGAGTCTCCTTCTAGCACGGTGTACCTTTTCCTCTACCTGTCATAATCGAAAGCCCTATCAATTGTGGAGACAACTGGAAAACCCACCCCTTGCCATAGAGTCTTCTCCTGGCGCACTGTGCTTCTCTCCCCCACAGAAGCTCCTCTCAAAATTGTGGTGCTGACCGGTGATGGAGCTACAGCAGAGGGAAGAAAGAGCCACATGCAGCTCCAGAGCTGCAGTTTGCTGACCCCTGATTTAGACCATCCTCCACCTACGACATTTTCAGAGGTTTGTGAATACCTGGCTCTTTGGGAAGGCATTCAGAGATGAGTAGCGAATTGACACCAAATAGAAGGACATTAAGTTGATTATCATTTTGTGATTATTGATTGTCTTTTAATTTTAACATTTGTGTTGCTATCTTATAATGACTTGGGTTATGAGTCAGCAATATGCCAAATGTGTTGAATGAATAAATTTGTATTTCACTGACATAATCTAGTTGAATCTAATTTTGAAGAGAAAGTCTTGAATTATGGGGAAGAGCGAATATACCATCTGCATTAACTTTTTAAAAAATGCAGGTTTTTTTTAAAGGAAATATTCTACAGGATTATCTTGATATGCTTTTAATATCCTGATATTCTTCAGATGAGTATCAAAATATAAAATATGAGTTAGTTGATGAAAAATAGTAATAACGTCCTATAATAGAAGTCTGCAATGTGCTTTAAGACAGATGAAAACGTGTGGGCATTTTAGGATGATTAAAGTACAGAAGATAGATGATTAAAAATAACAATAATTGCTAAGAGCAGGATGCTTTGAGATAGATAAAGTCATGTGAACAGGGTCTGCATGTACTTCAACCATTGCTTGGAAAATGAGATTCCTCTCAACCGAACTGCATCGAAGAGCTGTTCATTTATCATACTGCAAACTGAACTAGAAAGTCTTCCCCCCCCCTCCTCTAGACTCTGTGGTGGCCTAGCTGTCAGGGTGATTTGTCTTCCCACTTGCCTTTAACATTTTGTATGTAATAAACATATGTTCCTTCTTACCCATTTACAAATCTAAATACCTTTCCTGAAGGCTTGTAAACAATGTAAAATGTGACCTCTAACATTGGCTCCTTTTTGTTTTGCTTTCTCTTATCGCAGTTTTCTGCAGCCAACTACTTTGGCTCCCATGTTCCTTCATGTGGAACACAGGACTCACCTCTGTTTGGGGCCAAGGCTAGGAGGGAATGGGCACCCACTCATGCCATCCACTTAAGGAAGTGTGTGTGTGTGTGTGTGTGTGTGTGTGTGTGTGTGTGTGTGAGAGAGAGAGAGAGAGAGAGAGAGAGAGAGAGAGATGATGCAATGTGATTTGGCAACCCAGGCATTGTGTTTACTGACATTCTTGTCATTTCTTTTGGATGCGTTAAAATATGCTCACTATACAGGGTGCTGTATCTTCTTAATGTGTTTAGACCTATCTAAGAAAGCTAATCTTTTAGAGTTTCATGAGACAGCAAATTCTCTTGCATTAGGCTGAATGAGAACAGGCAGGGTAGGAAAAAAAATGCAGGCAGACGTTTCCCACATGGAATTCCCTGGGAGCTCTTCGTAACATGGGAACAAGCTATCTGAGGGACCACCTCTCCCTTATATTAGCCCACACCAGAGGTGGTATTCAGCCGGTTCTCTCCGGTTCGTGTGAACTGGTAGCAGCGGCTGCAGGAAGCTCCGCCCACCAGGGCCGGATTTTCCTATAGGCTAACTAGGCTTCAGCCTAGGGCCTCAAGATCAAGAGGGGCCTACATTCAAATTGTTAGCAAAATTAAAATTACACTATTCTAAAAACAGTGAACACTAAAACACTGAACCGAAAATTAGGAGAAATTCTACGCATATGACTAATAAACAAACATAAAAATGTATTGGTTAAGATCGTTCCAGCGCCACAGCAGTTGGGGAGCCCGCCCACGTTCCCGGCACCGGCAGTCGGGCGAGAGGCGCGGCCGCTCCCAGTAGCCGTCCCGTCGACGTGGAGCCCACCAGCGGCCAGACAGGTGAGGGCAAGGGGGCTGAGCCGGGCAGCTGAGTGCAGCAGCGGAGGTGGCTGGCCTCGCTGCCTTTGCTGCAGAGCAGAGTCGCCCTCCGTCGGGAGGCCAGCTATATATATTGATATATACATTGATATATATCACAGTAATGATGTATTTTATTGTCTCTCATGTAATTTACAAACTTAAAAATGGGAGGTGAAAGGGCCTCATAAGTGGAATAGCCTAGGGCCTCTTTTCATCTAAATCCGGCCCTGCCGCCCACCCACCCCGACGTAATGCGCGAGCACAGTTGCGAATCGGAAGGGAAGGGAAGTAATGTCCCACACCATTAGATCCATCAGAGAAAGCAGATCTAATGGTGGGTAGTTGTCGATGAGGTATTTGGTGGGTTGCAGGAGACATGGCTTTTCTGTCATGGTAGCCACCTTAGGGAACATTCTTCCTCACCTTCCCAGGATTAGATTCGGCCCATCCTTTCTGATCTTCCAGAAGGCCCTCAAGACCTGGTTATGTTATCAGGCATGAGAGTCTCAAGAACTAGTGGTTGCTTAGGTGGTTTCATTGCTGAGGTGGCCATTTTTATCCTCTTTTTGCCTTGGGTTTGTATTTTTGTTTTTATAATATTTATCTTCTCATGCCAATTTTTATATTTTTACATCTATTGTGAAAATACACATCCCTGACATGAGAAATAAAATTGTATGCCACCCAGAGTTGCTTTTGTTAGGTGGGCAACTATAAAAATTTGATATCAATAAATATTTTTTAGGGCCAGGTCCTATTCCTGAACACGTATTTGGATCCATTTCTTTGTGCAGAAAAAACTTCCTTCTCAGCTTTTCATCCTCTTATTCAGTTTGTTGAAAATTGTTTTTATCCAATGACAATTTTTGTTACTTTGCTCTTGGTCTCTGTGTTAAAATTTAAATATTTATTACATTTCTAAGACTGAGCAGGCTATATATCATAAAAATATATTTATCTGCAAAGCAGGTGGTAAATCTCCTCTGAAATTTTGTGTGTGTGTGTCTGTGCGTGTTTGTGTGTGTGTGTTAAAGCAGATAATATATGGAAATGGATGCACCTTGGGAAATATTTTTATCAAAACAGAGAAAAGGGGGGGAAGTTGCTGTAATATTAATTCTCATTAAGGTGAGTTGTTAAAACAGGAACACATAACCTTGATTTTCTTTTAGATTCAGATCTATGTTTTCCTTTCAGTTCTTTTAAAGGACAGAATTAAGGGCAAACGTTTGCATTTTTAAAAAGGGATGTTGATTTTGATCTAGGCTCATGTTGCCATTAACCACTGAATTTCTTCCATTTATGGAGGTAAGTAGGATGCAATAAACGCATAATGGGTGAAATAAGGGATGCATTTCCCTCCCTAATTCTTCCTTTTCCCTACAGATTCTTGGGTTTCCAAGGAGGTATTCGGAAGAATCTCCCAGCCTGCTAGACCATTATTTGAGGAGACATATAGGACCTTTAGGATGAAGAGGCTGTAGTTCATAGGAAGAACAAAAAGCTAGATATCTCCACAGTTGGCTAGAAGAATTCCTGCCTGAAATTCAGGAAATCCACTGTGAGATCTACAGTGCAAGAAACCACACATCCAGTACATGAAAGCCAGTTTGGTCTAGTACGGTGATGGCTTACCTTTTCTGGACTGAGTGCCCAAAGAGCCTATGTGAATGAGTGTGTGTGTGTGCCTGAACCTCCCAAATGCAATGCACATGTGGGCCTCCTTGCATGTGCCACACCCCCCCACACATGCACATGCGTCCCCACATGTGCCCTGTCCCTGTGCATGCATGTGTCCCACCGCCATGCATGCACCCACCCCCTGCATGTGCCCCACCCCACACATGCATGGCAGAGACACGAAGGCCAATTGGCTGGTGCGAGACACCCAAGCAGATCTGGAGCAATGGCTCACATGCCCACAGAGAAAGCACTCCATGCCACCTCAGCCATGTGTGCCATAGGTTTGCCATCACTGGTCTAGTAGATAAGGTGCTAGACTAGACCAGAGGTCGGCAAATTTAAACACTCAAAGAACCATTTGGAACTGTTTCCCACAGAAAAGAAAACACTGGGAGCCACAAAGGTCCTAACCGGAAGCCCCCCATTCAATTCTGGAGCTGACCGGAAGTTCAGTTCCCCCACCATAGAGTCTCCTTCTAGCGTGGTGTATTTTTTCCTCTACCTGTCATGACCGAAAGCCCTATCAATTATGGAGACAACTGGAAAACCCTCCCCTTGCCATAGAGTCTTCTCCTGTCACATTGTGCTTCTCCCCCCCACCCACCGGAAGCTTCTCTCAAAATTGTGGCTCCGACCGGTGACGGAGCCGCAGCAGAGGGAGGAAAGAGCCACATGCGGCTCCAGAGCTGCAGTTTGCTGACCCCTTGACTAGAGTTCAAGTTCTGCCTTAGCCATGAAAAGTCAGCTGGGTGACTTTGAGCCAGTCACCCTCTCTCTCTGTCCAACCGGTCTTACAGGTTTGTTGTTATGGGGAAAATGGGGAAAATAGGAAGAAGAAGAAGTGCTGGATATGTTTGCTGCCTTGAGGTGTTTGTAAAAAATTATGAAGGTGGGATACAAATATATAAATAAAATAAAGAAATAAATGTTAGCAAAGAGTTAAGAACACTCTCTTTGCTGATATCTAATCCAGCTTTTTCCACCTCAGATTTAATAGCCCCAACATAGTTTAGTCAATGGGATCTCATTTCCTAGTTTTCTTTGGTTCAAAGTTGGTAATGGTGTATTCAAGGGTGGTCTGCTAGAGTTTTGCCTTTGGGCAAAAACCAGGGCTACATTGGTCCTTGAGAAAGGTGGTAGATGGAGAACCAAGAGGGCAGGAACGAATTTGCAAGGTGACTTTTATAATGCACTCAAAAGGCTGGGGATGAGTCACCTACCCATTGTTGGCCCTATAGTCATGGGTGTGGAAATCATAGGGTCCCCTCCTTGTGTGTCAAACCTGATCAGGAACCTGGCATTCCTGTGGGGTCACTGTCAGAACAATGTCCATCCAAAATGTACCTTGCACCTAGAAAGACACTCGTGGATGTAAAATTAATCCGCAGTATGTCTCCATCTGCCCACAACCTCTTCCAACAGAAGATCACCTTCTCACTTCTGCCCCCCTCGTTTTTAACCACTGGGAAGGGAATTTGACTACTGGAATATGCCCAAGACCATTTCAGCCACCCCAATTCCCATTTTGGCTCTCGATTCAATCCACCACAGAATTTTGTTCATTTTCCCCCTGGAAACACCAATTCCCGCTATCTGTTTGAAGGTCCAGTCCTCCAGGATAAGCAAGAGGACTCTAACCAAGAAGCTCCATTATAACCACTTACTGGTATGTTCCCATGCCTTTTCCATGAACATAGATGTATGTGTAGGAGAAAATTGAGTCTTCTTCTTATGTGGGAAAATGTATATTTATGCTTTCCTAGTAATTGGACTGGAACACACACCCTGGGGACCAGAGAAGGTGCCTTAACAGATTTAAGTTTGATATATGTTTTACTTGTCTTTTTCTGCTTACTGATATGTATCATTATCATAACGTGATTGTATTATGTGCTTGCATTAACTAATATGTACTCCTGACATATTAACCTTACCATATGTAATGCTAAATGTCATAATAAGATACAATAAGAGTCAAGGCTCAATTGTAACTAAAATAGAGTCTGGAAGGGGGGACTAAGGCAGGACATAAAGCGAGATCTGGACATAAGAGTGAACATGAAACAGGGTCACATTAGAGGATTTCTTGGGGCCCCATCTATCCCTTCTATCTTGTTATACATTTACTGAGTCTTGAAAACAGGAAACTTGAACTCAGGAAATTCAAATGTTAAACCATAACACCTGTTGTAGTAGACCAAGTCAGTTGGAGGTCTCGCTTGCGAGTCAGGCATACTGCTTAACCACAAAAGCCAGTATATAACTAGTGCTTCCTGCATGCCAACTGCAGCCTAGACATGAAAGGGAAATATGGTATAATTTGCTTCTTTGCTTAGAAATGAGTAACATAACCAATTCAAATGCTTTAACATATTTCCGTGTTTTCGATGCTTTGCACATACTATAAGAACGCATGTTTGAATTAGAATACTGTTCAGATGTTAGAAATTGTTATCTCTATCTGAACTATTTGGCCAAATAAAGCTTTTTCTTGATCTCGCAGTCCAAATCTCCTGATTTTCTGCAACACTTGAGCATGGTTTGGTGGGCGTGGCAGGGAAAGGATACTGTGAAATCTCCATTCCCTCCCCACTCCAGGGGAAGATTACTGCAAAATCCCAATTTCCTCCCAATCAGATCAGGAGGCAGAGAATAGATGGGGTCAGGGCCAGTCAGAGGTGGTATTTACTGGTTCTCTGAACTATTCAAAATTTCTGCTACCGGTTCTCCAGAACTGGTCAGAACCTGCTGAATACCACCTCTTCTGTTGCAGCATCCCCGTGGTCATGTGATTTACATTTGGATGCTTGACAATGGACTCAGATTTATGACAGTTGCAGTGTCCTGGGGTCATGCGATCCCCTTTTGCGACCTTCTGACAAGCAAAGTCAATGTGGAAACCAGATTCACTTAACTACCAGGTGAGTAACTTAAGATCAGCGGTGATTCACTTAACAACTGTGGCAAGAAAAGTTGTAAAATGGGGCAAAACTCGCCTTAACAAATTTCTCACTTAGTAACAAAAATGTTTGGGCTCAGTTGTGGGTCATAAGTTGAGAACTACCTGTATCTATATGGAACCTGATTGTTCTTGAAAAATCAACATTATTCTGGGGGGCTGGTGTAGTTTCTTTTTCCCATTTGGTTTAAAATTATCAAAATAACTTGAAGAAAAAATTTAAAGCCTAGGGAGGCAGGATGCCTGGTAAACAACAAGAGACATCTCTAAGTGCAGGACGGTGCTTAGAAGCTCCACAGCAGAGACCTCCAAGCTAAATAAATGGAAGTATCTGGGGTTTATAGTGCTTTTAATCAGCCTTCTGCTTCTGTAATCAACTCACATGCCGTCATTAATGTCTTTAAGTGAACATTGTCCTCAGCAAGGGTTGAGTGAGTGGTGCAATTCACACAAGCAAATAATCTCTTTGAAAAACAGAAATAAAATGAGAAGACACGAGCGGCCAAGAAAACTGAAAACACTTTGGTGGGAGGAAGGGAGGAAGAGACGCTATTGGGCCTCATGAATATATTTTATTTAAGAGGTTTTCTTTTTTCTTGTTGGTTTATTTTGCCATGCTATGTAGTCCTTCCATTGAAATGAACTGGGGGGATTTGTACGGGCTGGAGTTTTATGAGTTTGCAGAGGAGGTATTAGACTGGAAACCACACACAAAATTCTGGTTAATGGTTTCTCAGTCTTCAGTGGATTTTAGGGATCTTTCCTTGGACATCTATATAAAAAAAATGTTCCATAAATGTAAAGCTCTTTTTTTTTCAGGCTACATTTGAAATACACTTCAGGCAAATCTATTTCCGTTGAGGCAGACAAAATTCGTTAATCCCGTTTCCTTCTTTTTATGTCTAAAACATGAGTTTATAATGAGAAAGTCTTCCCACTGCACTGCGGTCAGTGCTTCTTAATAGGGCTTTACATGTTACTTTGCTAGTTTGCATCACATTAACACCATTCATTTATCTGACAAAAGGGGGGGGGGGAAGGCAGAAAAACATCAGCCACAGAATAAATTGTTGTTGTTGGAGTGCTGGTCACACAATCAGCCAGATGTTTAGTCTGCATTTATTGAGTCCTTTCCAAGGTGCTGGGATAGACAGATATTTCTTAGTGGTATCCAGTAAAGCTGCCTTTTGCAATTGACTGATGGTGATTTTGCCATGGCTGATGGTATGCTGCAGATGTTTGTCAAGGCTGATGGTATGCTGCAGATGTTTTGGAATTGTACTCAAGGCATTACTACTTCTCCTCCTCCTCCTCGTCCCTCCCTCCTCCTCCCCCCCTCCTCCATCTCCATCATAATGGTGGATTTTTGCAATTTGTTGCATCTGAAGAAAGTTTACTTGGAAGCAGAGTTGGCTAATTGGATGTTTATTTCTTAGTAAGTCTTGTTTGCGTATATATCCTCCAGAAATGCCATTCTGCCCATTAAAACAGTAAGTGCAGTTTTTTTAAAAAAAAAATCTGCATATTAATGGAATGTATATAGCATGATTAAAGGCCTGGAGACAAAAACATATGAAGAGGGAGGATTTCGGTTTGGCTAATCTAGAGAAAAGAAGGGTGGGGGGAGTGTGATAGCAGTATTCCAGTGTTTGAGAGGCTGCCACAAAGAGGAGAGGGTCAATTTATTTTCCAAAGCACCAGAGGGCAGGACAAGAAACAATGAATAGAAACTAATCAAGGAGAGAAGCAATCTGGAATTACACTGAGAAACTTCCTAACAGTGAGGACAATTAATCAGTGGAACAGCTTGCCTTCAGAAGTTGTAGGGGCTTCGTCACTGAATGTTTTTAAGAAGAGATTGGACAGTCACTTGTCTGGAATGGTATAGTGTGTCCGGCTTGAGCAGGGGGTTGGACTAGAAGATCTCAAAGGTCCCTTCCAGCTCTATTCTGATTGATTGCCTAGAAAATTTAGGAAATGCCGCCTAACATGTCTCAATGAAAGTTGGCAGCATGAAATCATCTTCTTTGCAGACATGGGACCAATAAAAAAGGTACCATATGTACCAGTGGTGGGTTTCAATTTTTTTTTGAACCTACTCTGTGGGTGTGGCCTCCTTTGTGGGAGTGGCTTGCTGGCCACGTGACCTAGTGGGAGTGGCTTGCCGGCCATGTGTTTTCTTTCTTTCTTTCTTTCTTTCTTTCTTTCTTTCTTTCTTTCTTTCTTTCTTTCTTTCTTTCTTTCTCTCTGTCTCTCTCTCTCTCTCTCTTTCTTTCCTTTTGTCTCTCTGTCCCTTTTTCCTTTTTTCTTTCATCTCTCTCACTTTTTCTTTCTTTTTTCTTCTTTCTTTCTCTTTCTTTCTTTCTTCCTTCCTTCCTTTCTCTTTCTCTTTCTCTCTCTGTGTGAGTCTGTGTGTGCGTGTGTGTGTGTGTGTGTGTGTGTGTGTGTGTGTGTGAGTCAGTGGTGGGTTTCAAAATTTTTTGGAACCTCTTCTGTAGGTGTGGCCTGCTTTCCGGGTCCACTGGTGGAACCTCTTCTAACTGGTTCGGTAGATTTGACGCACCGATTCTACTGAACTGGTGCGAACTGGTAGGAACCCACCTCTGATATATACAGTATATTGTACTATGATAGTGGGGGGCAGTTTGTATAGTTTACCTGAATTACTAGACCAACTTGCAATCAAATGGAGGAAATTAATTCATACTGTATTTAGACGACCTTCTCTATTTGGTATCTTTAACAGGATTTGAAAGCTGGCACAAAGATATCTCTTTAATTTTTATCACATTCTTATGTCAGACACAGGATGCTGTTCTGAATGAGTTCAAAAATTCAAGAATAATTTGCACCTTAAAGTTGATGAGCTTTTTTTCCAGGGATGGAATTTCCTTTTCAATACATTCTGAATGAATAATTGTGAATTAACCATGAAAAGCATGCATAGATGGTACTCTGCTCCTCCAAAATTAAGTATATAAACTGTAATCTTTTTAGATTGTTTTGGAAGATTTTGAAGTAAGTTACTGTCTTATTTGATGACAATGTCAATAGATCTGCATTTTTGAAGAAATTGAGAAAATAATTTTAAAAAATCTTTGCCAATCAATGCTGCAGTTGATTTATTGTTTATTTTAGTAAATAAAATAAAGTGGTAAATAAAAGTATGAGAAATTGCATTGGTTGAAAAATTAACA
The DNA here is from genome assembly GCF_051295495.1 of Thamnophis sirtalis. Lineage (NCBI taxonomy): Eukaryota > Metazoa > Chordata > Lepidosauria > Squamata > Natricidae > Thamnophis > Thamnophis sirtalis. The sequence goes on along the minus strand of NW_028261386.1, from coordinate 114,900,223 downwards.
CAACTGCAGAATTGTGAAGAAGCTGACAATGAAAGATAATTTTATCTTCTTTTTCAATTAATCCCTATTTATTTTTCTTCATTTTTGATTTTATTTCTTTTATTAAAAACAATTAAAATATTTATATTTATGTATGCCATTCATTGGTGCCAATATAGAGGATATGGTTCATATTAAATTCAGGTTTCCTAGTTTGGGGAGAATAAATTCATATTGGAATGTTCCAAAATAAAAGTAAGATTAATGTTAGGAGACTAAAAACAAATGAGCATAATTACTAAAGTAACTATTTTTTTCTCTCTCTCTGCCTATCTTTTTGTTTCTCTATCCATCAATGTTATCTCTCTCTCTCTCTCTCTCTCTCTCTCTCTCTCTCATTTATCCACCCATCATCGGTTCTTTCTTTCTTTCTTTCTTTCTTTCTTTCTTTCTTTCTTTCTTTCTTTCTTTCTTTCTTTCTTTCTTTCTTTCTTTCTTTCTCATTTCCATCCATCCATCCATCCATCCATCCATCCATCCATCCATCCATCCATCCATCCATCTATCTATCTATCTATCTATCTATCTATCTATCTATCTATCTATCTATCTATCTATCTATCTATCAATCATCTATCTATCTTTTATATGTTCTCAAAATCTCTGACTAGCATGTGAAATGGCTACAGGGTGCCATGAGAATTGTTGGAAATCATCTTCATGGATGAAGTGGTCTCAGTTTAATTTGTATTCTAATCCACAAGGTCTCATGTCACATTGGCATCATGTCAACCCTTGGTATGAAACCACTTGCAACTCACTTTCTTCCTTCTGAGCCTCTTTACCCAAGCTGTTCTAAATAACAGGCACCTTCACCTGCACGTTAAGACTCCGAAAGTCAGTCGGTGAATCAGAACTGATGTGACTATTGCTTTACTTAAGGCTTTAGAGGTTTTCCTAAAGGGATTACTACTCAGCCATAATATTAAAGATGCTGAGGTCACTCAGAAATCTAACAAGAATACCTATTTTTGGAATCCAAAGGAAAGAAACTGATATATTTTATTAGGCTCCATTTTCAGGAAAGACTACAAGCCCAGCAGGACATAAATAAAGATTGGATTAAATAAATTTATGACTTCACTGAAACTTCAGCATAATTTTTCTGATTGTTATTGAAATAGCTTTTCTTCCACTGTAACTTGATTTAAAGGCATAGGTAGAGTTGTCAAATTGCAGTATCCCGACAAAGGTAAGAAACTCAGTCCTGTAGATTCTCTTTTTTGTTTGAACTTTCACCCTTTTGCTCATAATTATTTCTATCTCCTGTAATGAGTAACAAAAAACCCTCTCCATTTGAGCAATAAAGATGTGGATAAAAAACCTGCAGGAAAATAGATAGCCTGTGGGTTGTGGTGGGATTCAACTAATTTAACAACCGGTTCTCTGCCCTAATGACCATCTGGGTAAGTGGGCTTGGTGGTCATGTGGGTGGTCATGGCCAACTCAATGTCACTCATGTTGATGGGCGCTTTGCCTTAGCTGTTACAATGTAATTAGGGTTAACCGGAATGGCAGTTTCTGTAAGCAGAGCAATAAAGATTAGGGTAGAAACAACCCCAGAATGTTTCCTTCCTACTTTTCCTTACAGGATTAGCCCTGTAAAGTGGAAAAAACAAAAGGAGATTTCTTCCGACAGCCGGTTCTCCGGAATAGGTGCGAACTGGCTGAATCCCACCACTGCCTGTGGGGGAAAAGAAGCTCTGCTTCTATTGGTGACTGACAGGCTGTCATTCCTGTTGAAGGGGAGTGGCCTTGACTGAGACCTGAAGATAAGGACAACCAAGCTGGGGAATCAGATTAGATCATGGACCAGAAATTCTCCATCCTGTTCTCAGGTGAACAAATATGAAGACTTCTCTTGCATTTTTTCTGATTATGATACCTGACCTTTCTACCAATACTTTTTCTTCTGGTCTATTCAGCTGCAAAGCATTAAATAGGTGACCTGGTGTGCAGCAATGCCTAGTCTCTTAATATACCTTTCCCAAGGCTGCTAAATATGCAAAAAGCACTTCAAAAGAGACATCTTTGCTGCAAGTGAATGGGGTCATATCCAGAGACCGTAAACGATACTGCAAATGGGAAAAAAGATTTGGCTCACTGGTCTGAACCTCTCTAGAAGTGATCTTTGTGATAACATGAAAAGGGGGGGCAGGAAATGGAACTCATTCTAGATATAAGCCATCTATTGCTGCATGTAAAAAGATGACTTGGCTTAATTTCTTACATATTCTTTTTTTTTAATACTGAAAGAATTATATTTCATTTGCTTTTCATGGCTTCAATAGCCTTATGTGCAGGTTTTTTTTTAATTCCATAGGACAATTTGAAAGTGGGTGTAATACACCCAAGGTAACATGAGTACCATTATTTTAATTATGCTTAACTACAAATGAGTGTAATCATGCTGTAATGGGAAGCATTCAAGTATCTCCTCAATAAGAGATTTAGGGACAGTTGATGTGATGGCAGTCTTTTGTGAAGGTAAGTGTTCCTCCACTGAACAGCAGCAAAGCTATGTAGATAGTTAGGAAGACTCACAGTCCCCTTGCAATTAAATAGTAAATGAATATGTTAACATATAAATATCATTTATTTACCCTGGAGTTGATTGCACCTGGAGAGAATTTCCACAATTTAACCAATGCTTTTTTCTTTTTAATCTCTTCCTTAAGACGCCAGTAACACCGTTGGAAGAAAGCAACTTTAAATTGTAGTTTCTTATTGCCCCAGAACCCTAATTCAGCTCTTGAAGGGACTTAATGGAGTATTGTGTAATACAGCTAATGAAATGAGTGAAAATGACTCTATACATTGCATACATATGCATGAGAAGCATATTCTTTCACAGCCGATACTTTAGCAAATAATTGCCTTGGTGCACAGTTCACTCTCAAATCAAGTGTGGAATTTTACTAACTTTTCTCAAGAATCTCATGCTGAAATTACATTATGTATAGGTGTGATTGCTTCCTCTTACAAGACAGCATCTTAAGGCATGTACAGCTGATTTAAAGGGCCCGTAGTTAGAGATTTGATGATAAGTTGAAAAAAAATGATGAGTAGGATCCCTGACATGTTTATAATTATATTTAAAATCCAACTTAAATGTGTCTTGGTTATTTTACCTACCCACTGCTTTGCAGGGGGGTGGTTTGCCTTTTTGTTTGGCTAGATGCTGACATACAACCAATGTCTGGGATTTTGATGGAGTTGTTTCATATCATTTCTACCCAATGTTCTACCATGGAACACCTTGCTATAATTACTTTGCAGCTTCTGTATGTCTTGACAAGAGCTTTTATCACATCATAGTCAATAGCTACAGGAACATATGGCTCTTTCATGCTTACTTAATTCACTATCTCCTTTCATCCTGGGGGCAGGTGCCATGCAACTTTACTACATCTTGACAAGCTGTGTAACTTACTCAGTATGATGCTCCATAATTGAATTGCTTGAAACCTATAACATCTGAGCTGACATGACAATGATGTAGTGATAAGTATCAAAGTCCCCACATCTGATTTTTTGTGAAATATGAATCAGAGAAATCTGACATTCCTTCTTTCTATTTTTTCAGCAATTACCTGTGCTAAATAATAAGTTAATTAATAAGTTATTACAGTCAGTTAAATAATAAACAAATTCTGCTTTGGCAGCCAAAATCTGCTGATGAAGAAAGCTGCTTGCTCTGTTTAATGGGTGAGATGATCCTGAATATCACATGAGATAAGGATGGATCGCCTGGCAAATCATCGTGTGATTTAAAGTTGATTGGCCAGACTTCTACTCTAAATGATAATGCTAGAATGGAAGGAAACTGATTAGTTCATCAAGGATATTTTTTGTGGAAGGAATGGGTGTTCAGATCCATATTTTTCTCACAAAGACAATTTTCCAAGTTTAATATCCTTCAAACGAAGTAAATGCTTTAGCAGAGGTCTTGTTTGGTGGATCTTAAGCTGCTTTTTTTAAAGAAAGAAAAGTCCAAGTTTGACATTTGCCCATCCCTCATAAGAAAACCTTCCCCATAGGTAAGTTTATATGATGGTTTTGTTCATATTTCCTTATCCTGAAGCCCTTTGAAAAAAGCCAAATTAAGAAATGAATGCAGTGTTTAATGTCCGCTAATTTTACCAGTCATTGCAATATTGTTGCCCTCTGGTGAGTACCCACGATTTTCATCTCTAGTGGAAGAGGAATTTGTCTGTCTCAGCAATGAATACACTATAGAGACATTTCCCATTCCGACACAGTCTACTCATTGAAGAACAATAATTATTGGACAAAGAATCAATAACACAAGCCTCCTTCAAATAAATAGAGAAGGTGACTCTGGGATGAAGTTTCTACAAGTTTTGAAAACATCCCTTTCCTTCTCTCTTTTTCTCTTCTTCTCTTTCAGAACTCAACCATGTCTATTCACAATGTTTTGCTAACATGTTATAAACCATGGGAATGCAATTTCTTCTAAACATGTTGCTTATTTTCTAAGGATAACATGGAGCACTCTAAATTAACTGCTTGTTTTTGTAGCAGCCTCCAGGGCAGATGGAGGTTCTCTGTTTGTATGTATGTGTATATTTGTGTGTGTGTGTGTGTGTGTGTGTGTGTGTGTGTTTGTGTGTGTCCTAGCCATGCCAGGCCTGTGCCTTAACCATTGTTAGAAGAACCAGCCTCCAAGGGACACTGGCTTTCCAATCATTAACATTCTTCAGCTCTCCAAGAGATATACATGAAAGGATAACATTTTCATTTAGTAATGCAAGGCTTGTGGGAAATAAAAAGAGATATTCTCACCAATAACTGAAGCAGTGCAATAAGCCCTCCAAACCAAAAGTCACTTAATGAGAAAAGGCATGACCTGGCTTTAGTTGGCTTATAGCCTTGCTGCGTTCAGCATCAAGAACTTTATTGGTATGAAGAACAATCTTCCAGGTTTATTTTTAAGCGTTATTTTTGTCTTCTCTTAAGGTAGTTAATCATGTTTTCCTGGCACAAAAGCTACAATACAATTTCTGAAGGTAATTGGGGAAAAAATGGCTGTCCACATTATTTTCTGCAAATTGCTAACCACAAACAACAGCAAAACCCAACATGATCTTAAAAGCTTCACTGCAAATGTTTGTGAAAACACATAGTTGTTTTCCATCCTATACAAATGACAAGACTCTGCTATAAGAACAAGATAACTATGCTGATGCTGGCCTTGCTCCTTTCTTCCCATTATTTTAATTGTATGTATGTATGTATGTATGTATGTATGTATGTATGTATGTATGCATGCATGCATGTATGTATGTATGCGTGAGTGGTGGGTTTCAAAAATTGTTCAAACCTGCTCTGTGGGTGTGGCCTCCTTTGTGGGAGTGGCTTGCCGCCCATGTGACTGGATGGGAGTGGCTTGCTGCCCATGTGATCGGATATGAAGATGCCGATGACACTTGTCAGAACCACCTTAAATTACCTCACACACAGCACTGGCATGCATAAGAATATGATGTAAACTTGTTTTTTAAAAGGCATCTTTGGTTTGCGTTAAAACAACTTCAACACACGCAATGTTCTGATTGCACCACAAACGCAGTAGTCATCCTTACTTTTCACAGAGGCACTGAGTTTTATAAATATGAGCATGATAGTGTAGAATAATCATATCCAAGGACCAGTGGTGGGTTTCAAAAAAATTTGGAACCTCTTCTGTAGGTGTGGCCTGCTTTCCAGGTCCACTGGTGGAACCTCTTCTAACCGGTTTGGTAGATTTGACGAACCGGTTCTACCGAATAGGTGCGAACTGGTAGGAACCCACCTCTGGTATGTATGTATGTATGTATGTATGTATGTATGTATGTATGTATGTATGTATGTATGTTTTGATCACTTGTTGCCTGGTATGTCTTCCTTTGGCCAACTCACTATATTGGCAGGGTATGTGATGACTGGAAGGTTATACATGTTGATGGATCTTGTTCTTTCTATTGAACTGACTCTTCAGGACCTGTTTGATCCTTTGATGGTAGCTGGACATTGCTGTCTTCTTCACCTCCTTATTGTGATTCCCAAGGGTGTTCTATATATCTACTATGTGGCCTGGTGATAAGTCTACCCCATTAATCTTAACTATGTTCCCTTTGTAACCTAGGGCAGTTTGTATGTCATATATATATTCTGTCATAATGTGATAGCTTTTCCTTTAAAGCTTAACTCTTCCTGTTTTGCTAATGGGGAGTAAGCCATTCCTAGAATGTTTCCAACTAAACCACTATTGTTTACTTCTGAGTAAATAAGCACTGGCTGAAGGACTGGTGGGGCGTAGCACAAAACTGCTAATGGTGGGTGGGACCAAACATTTTTATAGGTGGAACCATTTAACGTTAAGAGTGTGTGCAGCAGAAGCCAAAAAAGCTAATATAATTCTTGGTTGTATAGAAGCGTAGTATCAAAATCACGTGAAGTATTAGTACCACTTTATAAAGCTTTAATAAGACCACCTGGAACACTGCATCCAGTTTTGGTCACCACATTGCAAAACAAAAATGTGGCTTTGGAAATGTGCAAAGAAGATCAACTAAGGTGATTAAAGGACCAGAGACTAAAGTATAGGAAGAATGCAGGATTTGGGTTTGGCTAATCTAAGAGAAAAGGAGTAGGGAGGGGGGCATGATAGCAGTATTCCAATATTTGAGATGCTGCCACAAAGAAGAGGTGGTCAATTTATTTTCCAAAGCACCAGAGGACAGGACAAGAAACAACGGATGGAAACTAATCAAGGAGAGAAGCAACCTGGAATTAAGGAGAAACTTTCTAACAGTGAGGACAATGAACCAGAGAAACAGCTTGTCTTCAGAAGTTGTGGGTGTTTCATCACTGGAGGTGTTTAAGAATATATTGGACAATTCTTGTCTGAAATGATATAGGGCAGGGGCATCAAACTTGTGTCATCATGGTATTGTCACATGATGTATCATGACTTTCTCCGCTTTTGCTAAACTGGTCGTGGGTGTGGCCAGTGTGTGATACATCTGGCCCACGGGCCATGAGTTTGACACCCCTGGTATAAGGTCTCCTGCTTTACCAAGGGGTTGGACTAGAAGACCTCCAAGGTCCCTTCCAGCTCCATTCTGATTGAAAGCACTGTGCTAGAAAGAATAGCACTCTAGAGAAGGGTTCATCAGTCTACCTGCTTTTCTATGCTCTTGAAAAATAAGCTGCAACTGTGCCTTTCTTTTTCCCCAGTGAATCTCCATGGACAGTGAATAGTATTCTAAGCAAAGGTTTTCATTGGTGTTTGCAATAAGATGTGGAGCCTTTTTCAGAAGTTTTTATTATGAGCATAATGAAGTTATGAGCATTTTGCTTTCAACATTTCCTAATAACTCATCTTTATAAAAAAGCCAGATTACTGTCCTACATAAAATTTTTCTTTTTAAGGCCACAAATACCAACAAATATTTCTTGAATCTTCATTCCCATACAATCTTTTTTCAGGTCATCCCTTTTCTTTTGCAATGTTGCTTATCCTTTCCTATGAACGGTGTTTCTTTTATTCAGAAAAACCTGTTTGCCAAATCCCATGGGGTTTTTTTTGGGGGGGGGGGTGATTCTTCTGTAACATGCAGTGACATTCCTTGAACATGGAGCTGGAATCACATGGAGCTTGATCTTCCAAATTGCAAGGAAATTTCCTGAAAACTCCAGGGTTATATATGGCTAGTTGCAAGACATTTTCACGGATTCAAAGCAGGTCATTTCAAGAATTCTACATACTAGAATTTGATTCGTATTATGTAAATGAAACATACAGGGATAACACCACCACCACCAATAATAATAATTGCACCTGGACCAGATGAGTTACGTGGCTTCTGGTTAAAGGCACAAGTGTGCACAAAAGATTGGCAGCTCAAATGAACCAGATCTTAAAAACACCTGAAAATGATGAATGGATGACAACTGGAAGGACATTTTTGATCCAAAAAGATAAAGAAAAAGGAAAAGATCCTGGAAACTATAGGCCAATTACCTGTTTGCCAACAACATACAAGTTCTTTACTGGTATCATTGCAAACCAAATTTATGGATACTTGGAAAGAAATAATTTGCTTCCTGTAGAACAGAAAGGATGCTGCAAAAATTCAAGAGGAACAAAGGACCAACTGCTGATTGACCAACTAATCCTAAAGAATTCAAAGAAAAGACGAACCAACCTGTTCATGGCTTGGATACACTATAAGAAAGCATTTGATTCAGTTCCCCATAGCTGGATCAAGAAATGCCTGAAAATCTTTGGCATCAGTAGCAACATACAAAAATTCACGGAAACTTCAATGAACCTCTGGAAAACGAAGCTTATAGCTAAGGAAGAAGTACTGGGTGAAATTGAAATTAAACAAGGCATTTTCCAGGGCGATTCCCTTTCACCCCTACTTTTCATACTCTCAATGCTACCACTGACAATCATTTTGAAGAAGATGAACTATGGATACGAACTTGCAAAGAAAGGACTGAAAATTTCGCACTTGGTGTACATGGATGATTTGAAGCTGTTTGGTAAAACAAAAGCTGAACTGAATTTATTAATTGAAAGCACAAAAGAATTTAGCCAAGACATTGGTATGCAGTTTGGAATTGACAAATGTGCAACAATGGCAACCAAAGCAGGCAAGGTCATAGAAGATGATGAAATAGAAGTTGAGAATGAAGAAATGATAAAGGCAGTAAAACCAGAAGAAGGCTACAAGTACTTGGGGATTTTAGAGGCCTCTGACTTAATGCATAATAAAGTCAAGGAATTAACTGCAGCCAAGTACATCCGACGAATTCGCAAGATATTAAAGTCCAAATTGAATGGAGGAAACATCATAAAAGCCATAAATACCTGAGTTATACCTCGATACTCTGCAGGAATAATTGACTGGACCTAGATGGAGTTGGACAATTTGGACAGAAAAACAAGGAAGTTTATGACAATGAATCATGCTTTGCACCCTAAAAGTGATGTTGACCGATTATATCTACCAAGAGCAGAGGGTGGTCGAGGACTCCTACAAGTAAAACAGACTGTGGAAGAAGGAAAACACAGCTTGAATGATTACATCCAGAAAAGTGAAGAACCAATGATGAAAGAAGTAAATAAAAGAGGCCTTTTAAGACAAATAAGTCAAAAGCTGAATATAAGAAAGAAGTAATTGAGAAAATTGAAAATTGGAAAAACAAAGCTATGCATAGCCAATACTTGAAAAGTATTGAAGGCAAAGCTGACCAAAAGCTAACTTGGAACTGGTTAAAATCAGGAGCATTGAAAAAAGAAACAGAGGGCTTTGTTTTGGCTCAAGAACAAGCCTTAGCCATAAACTGCATGAAGGCAAAAATTCAACATGTTACCACCAACAGCAAATGTCGCCCCTGTAATGAGAAAGATGAGACAGTAGACCACTTGATCAATGGGTGCAGCAAAATTTCACAAACTGACTACCTACAACGCCATGACCGCGTTGCTAAGACCATTCACTGGAAATTGTGCCAAAAGTTTGGATTTGAGTATAGCAAAAACCACTGGGAACATCAGGTTCAGAAGGTTTTAGAGAATGAGAAAGTCAAGATCTTGTGGGACTTCAGAATTCAGACTGACAGGCACTTGGCCCACAACACACCTGACATAACAATAGTTGAAAAGAAAAAAGTATGGTTCATTGACATTGCAATACCTGGAGATGCACAAATTGAAGATAAACAGCAAGAAAAAATCACAAAGTACCGGGACTTGCAAATTGAAGTTGAGCAACTGTGGAAAAAGAAATCGTGTGTTGTCGCAATTGTAATTGGAGCCCTTGGAGCAATACCTAAAGGGCTACCTCGCTATTTGGAAATTTTAAATCTATCAGACTTGAACATTCTGACTCTACAAAAAACCACCCTACTTGGAACAACTTATATCCTCCGACATTACCTTAACAGTTCCTAGGTCCTTGGTTAGGACTCGATCTGTTGAGCTACCAACCAGCCCCAAAGGCTGTGAATCTCACCAAAGATTAAATAATAATAATAATAATAATAATAATAATAATAATAATAATAATAATAATAATAATGTCAAGAACATCTATTAATCGAAGTAAAAAACAAAAATCTACTGAAGGCCCAACAGACGAAACAAGAACACAGAAAAGATGAGAGTTGGCAGAACAAAGCACTGCATGGCCAATTTCTGGAAAAAATAAAAGATAAAGTGGACAGTGAACAAACTTGGCTATGGTTAACAACAGGTACATTAAAGAAAGAAACAGAGTCACTAATCCTGGCTGCGCAAGAACAAGCTATCCGCACAAATGCCATTAAGGCCAAAATCGAAAAATCCTCTGATGATGCCAAATGCAGACTTTGCAAAGCTGATGAAACTGTTGATCACATACTCAGCTGCTGTAAAAAAATTGCGCAGACTGATTATAAATTGCGGCACAATTCAGTAGCACAAATGATCCATTGGAATTTGTGCAAAAATTATAATATTAAAACAGCAACAAACTGGTGGGAACATCAGCCTGAAAAAGTCACCGAAAACCAGATGGTCAAGATCTTGTGGGATTTCCGTATACAAACAGACAAAATACTGGCGCATAATACACCAGACATCACACTGGTTGAGAAAAATAAGGTCACAATCATAGACATCGCAATACCAGGTGATAGCAGGGTCGCCGAGAAGGAACATGAAAAAATCTCAAAATACCAGGACTTAAAAATCAAAATTCAACAACTATGGTACAAACCAGCAGTGGTAATTCCAGTGGTAATTGGCACACTGGGTGCTATTCCAAAAGCACTGGAATTACATTTGAAACAGTTAAAAATTGACAAATTTTTGACCATCAGTCAAATGCAAAAAGCCGCACTGCTTGGATCTGCACGCATATTACGAAAATATGTTACGACGTCCTAGGCCACTGGGTGGGGCCCGACTAGTAACCAATGCCAAATCCGGCGAAACAACTGGCCGCTGTGATACAATTGTATAGTAATAATAATCATAATAATCATAATAATCTCAACAACAATAGTTATAGTGACAATAACAATAATGGAGTTGCCTCTTTCTCCCTCCCCTCCCCCTTTTCACTTGCCTGCTAATAATGCTTTGCAATCTGCTTGCATTTATCCCATTTTACATGTTAACTGAGAAAATCTCCTCAGCAGAAGCAGAGTTTCCCTTGCAGAGTTTCACATGTCTATAGTTCTGGATATAGTTCCATCTAGATAAGCAGAAGTGGTATTCAGCAGGTTCTGATCATTACTGGAGAACCAGTAGCAGAAATTTTGAGTAGTTCGTAGATCTGGTAAATGCCACCTCTGACTGTCTCTGTCTCCATCTATTCTCTTCTTCCTGAGTCCCAGCTGATTGGGAGGAAATGGGGATTTTACAGTATCCTTCCCCTGGAGTTGGGTGGGAATGGAGATTTTACAGTATCCTTCCCCTGCCACGCCCACCAAATCATGTCCACCAAGCTACACCCGCAGAACCAGTAGTAAAAAAAAATTGAATACCACCACTGGATTTGATCCAATCTTTTCATAAAATTAACTATATAGCATTAGTAATGGAGACACGGCATCGTCCACTAATTTGCCCATTTTATTTTCAGTCTAAAGTAAGGCCTATAAAGAAAATGGATCACTGCCATTATTCACCCATAACAAATGCATCCATTTGTTTCTTACAACTTCCCTGTAAAAAGCATTATTTTGAGAAAGCAGACTTATCTATTTGAACTAAGACAAATGTCAGTTTTTTTTGTTTGCTTATATGCATTTATATTAGTGTGTGTTTTTGTTGGATCTGGCAGATGCTATATTAAAACTGAAATATGAGCTAACTAGAATTTAGAAATGAGAAATAACTTGAAATGTTGCCACTTGCTTTGGGAAATCTATCTGAATATTTGATGGTGAAAACATAAAAAAACTGTTTTGTTTAATACATAGTTGTTTGCAACTAAACGGATGCTTGAGCCCTTCTGAAAAATGTCTTTTGTGAACATTAAGTGGATGACAGGGCGGAATCCTTCAGGAAATAACCTCCATTCAACTTGGCTTAACCCTCCAGCTTCTGGAATCTTCTTTCTTTTATTTATTTAGTTTGTCAAACATGTACGAGATAACAGGTATAAGGATATGAGGACCCGGATTGTTGTTGGGGGCGATATGCTGACTCTGTAAACCGCTTAGAGAGGGCTGAAAGCCCTATGAAGCAGTATATAAGTCTAACTGCTATTGCTATTGCTATAAAATGGACATGAATACAGGAAATGGGTACGAATAAATGGGGACAATCGGACAGGGATGGTAGGCATGCTAGTGCACTTATGCACACCCCCTTACTGCCCTTTTAGGAAAGGGGTGAAGTCCATGCTAAACAATTTAAGGTTAAAGTTATGGGGGTTTGAGGATGTAACAACAGAGTCGGGTAGTGCATTCCAGGCATTGACTACACTGTTGCTGAAGTCATATTTCCTGCAATCAAGTTTGGAGCAGTTTACCTTGAGTTTGTATCTCTTGTTTGCCGGTGTATTATTGTGGTTGAAGTTGAAGTAGTCATTGACAGGTAGGACGTTGTATCAGACAATTTTGTGTATTAAGCTTAGGTCAAGACCTTAATCAGTGTAGTTCTAGGTTGTCCAAGCCCAAAATTTCAGGCCTGGTGGCATAAAGTATTCTATTGTGAGCAGAGGAGTACTCTTCTCATGAAATACCTCTGGACTTTAAGACAGAAGTTTTCAGAACCTGGAGACTCATGTTTTGCCAAGTTGAATGGAAGTTATTTTTGATAACTTTATTAGTAACTTGAAGTGGAGATATTGCTACTGACATGTCGAATGTAGCAAAATGGCCATTTATGTATGTGGGGTGAAAAGAAGTTATGAAGAATGAGCTAGCAGAATGGATGTGTTTACTTTGCAATCAGCTCATTAAACTGTGTGGAAGAATATGCTTGTCTTTGCAGACAGCAATTTGAAAACATTTGTAACTATTAAGTGCTCAGAGAGCATCTGTCTGCATCCTGCTGGTAATGTTGAATGTGAAAAGTGGTTTCCACAGCAGTGCTTGCACATGTGCTTGCAAATTCCTAAGGCTCTTTAATAATACTTTCTCCATGCCCTTTCATGTCTAATAAGGAGGGGACCTAAAAGGAGCAACATTTGATCATGTTGGGAAAACAACAACAGCCACGCAAAGGAAAGATAATCAGCATTGCTCTGTGGGATGAGGGGACTCCATGGCGGGAGAAAATGTCACGTAAGTTCATAGCTTAGTTTACTATTCTCATTTCACCTAGGTTTCCCATTCTGATTGCATGTACTTGATGGCTTTACAAAAGAAAAAAGAAACAGCAGAAAGGAAATTAGCAGATACAAGATAATTTCTGATTTTTTTAAAAAAAAAAGTTTATCTCCTCAGCATCAAGTTCCAGTGATGTTCAAATGTCTACAGAAAATCCGTAGCTAAAAAATCCAATAGGATTTTGATGCTGCTATTGTTGGCATTTAAATATATACTACGGGTGCCATGTTATCTTTTGTGTCTTCCCCACCTGCCATATAATAAAACAAAACAAAACAAAACATGTCAGTTATGTCCATTACAGTTACATTTCTGTAACCTGAGCCTCCCAGAAGCTGATAACAACAACAATAACAACAATCATCTCTGGATAAAAAGGTTGTCCACTTCTAAAGGAAGTTCTGAATTTATTCTGGCTCAGATTTTAATGTATTCTAAATAAGAATTGCCTTTGCTATTGCCCTTGATAATCTATACACACATGTATACAAAAACCCACTGATGGGCTCCTGACATTGCTGTATCTGTTAGCTACCTATATAAGAACTTATACACAAACCCAATGCCATGTATATGCGGAAGCTGTCATTGTGAATCTACATTTTGGATAAGTTCTGATGACATACATAAGAAGGTTAATCTTGCATAAAATAGCATTTGTGCACCATCAACTGTGGCCAACAGAGATCCAACAGTTATGCAAATTGGCTATGGACGAATTGCTTAAATACCATCATATGTATTTTGCCTTGGATTTTTGGATGGCATATCACTAAACTGAGAGCAAATTACTTTTTGCTCTGCTTTAGAGACTCTGCATATCAATCTTCTTAACTGTTCTTGTTCTTTGCAAGTTGTGAGCCCTAAAATTGCTGAACTGTGTGATTTTTTTCCCCCACCAGGTAAATTCACTGCATCTGAGGTTTGCTTACGAAAAATGACATAAAGGTGGGTTACTAAATATGTATCTTTTCAAAGTAATTATATATCATTCCTAATTTTTCCTAGTTATGTTATTCAAATGATTGTATAAAAATAATTTTACATGAAATAGAAGTGCATTTTTTCTTTTTTCTATAATTTTTATTAAATAACATCTTAGTAAATAATTAAAAAAACATAAGAGAAAATAAAGTTCATAAAGAATAGTAAATAGTGAACAGATATTTAAAAAAGAAATAGAAAAGAAAAAGAAAGAAAAAAGTAACAAAGAACAGAAAGATGATAAATAAGTAGCTTCCAATCTTCCTGACAGCAGTTATAAATATACTTGTCCCCTCTCTTCACAATTACGTCATATTTTCCTCCCTTCCATAAATTACCCTTTCTAGTCTTTGAACCCATAAATCATAAGCTCATTTCTCTCTTCTTTTTTGGCAAAAAGTCCATAAGGGGTTCCCAGGCATTAATAAATAGAATTGTTGATCATTCTCTAATCAAATAAATTAATTTTTGCCATCTCCTGTTAGTTCTGTCATCTTCACCAACCATTCTTACATTGTGAATATTTTGGAACCTTTCCATTTCCCCCCTCATACAATAGTTTTGTAACAATAAATCATACATAAAAATAATCTTCATGGCTCTTTTCTAAAGTTGATGAATACTGAGTAAGAATTCTGGGGCTGAGATTAGGGCTATGCAATACTTTGGCTTTGTTTTTTAAAAAGCATTTTGGAGAGATTGGAGATTTGTATGTAGTCTATGCCTTCATCTCTTTAGAGCAGCCATATCAATTTTTCAGAATCATGTCGAAGCTGCACTCAGCAATTATGTGGTCTGGTGAAAGATGGAGCTGCTTTAAATAGTTTCAGACTCTCAGCTTTGTGTTGCCCCATTTAAATGCACATGTTCTAAATTAATTCCAAAATTTTGTGCAATCATAATTGAAATGTAACCCCAATGCAGCAGACTGAGTTGGTTTATATTATAGTGGAATTCAAAAAATATGTCAGAGGAGATTAATTGGAAAACTACTTTTGTGCTCATCTTTTGTACTCATATTTATCTTGAGGGCATCCTTATTTTTAAAAAGTCAAATACTAATTAAAATGTGGTGGCTTTCTGGATAACTTTTCTAGAATGACAATCCAGTGTTTTGGATTCTTTTACAAGAAAAATAAGGACAAATGTTTGTTGATATGATACTCCTGCTTCATTCCATTTATAATACACACACACATGCATAGAAAAAGGATTGGTATCCTCCTTGGCTATATGGAAACATTTTTTTAATCATTCAAAATTCAGCTTTGTATTTTCCCAATTCTATTTCCAAGATACTTTTTTGCTCTTTCAACTGGACTAGTGTCTTTGAATGTACATTGCTCATTCAGGTGAGAGTTTAAAATAAATCCCATGATTTACCCTCTATTCACCATTAAGTAGGTAAAAGAAGATAACTTTTCAAAATTTTCCCAAGGCATTTTAACCACATATTAAGCACACTTCAATTTGTCTTCCATATAAAGTCAAATATTTACTCCTGATCATCAGTGCAACTTTGCTCAACTATTTCATAAGCCAGAAATTCCCAATATGCATTTTTTGTGGAAAGCTCCTGAGTGTGTGGAGTTCCAGGGTGAACTTTAAATTGTTGTGTTAAAATTATTACACTTAGGCACACATATACATGTGCATGTCTTTAAAGTAATTTTAGACACAAGTCATATGCAGTAAAACACAAGCAGCCACAAGAAAACTGGAATATTAACTCACTTCAGCCAACATCAGAGAATTCATTTTATAAGGTCAGCTTGGTTGATCTGGGTTTTGCTACATTTTTCAGTCAAAGGCATCATTCACATATTAGGAATACTAGATTGCAGAATAGTGTATTTTAAGGATGAAATGTATGCTTTGTATACATAATCTCTTACTCCACACTTACAGAGGTATATAAAAGCCCTTTTCAAGCTATTACTTGAAGGACAAAACTGAGAGGAAGTTCTGAGAAACTTTTATTGGATACATTCTCCAAGGGTGAAGTGTTCCAGGTCATTTGTTTTATTCCTTCTCCTATTAAATGACAAGATCTGGACAGGAGAATAACTTGCTGTTCTGACCCGGCTCCCAAACATGTCAAGCCCTCTGTATTTAACTAAACATTCCCTTTCTTAGGAGTGCCAGCATCCCTGGCAAGTTTTCTCTTTCTCAAATAGCAGGCTAATGAAGTCTCTAAGTGCATGTCACTTTCTTTCCCCCTGAAATGGCCCCAACACACCAGGAGTGTCTCTCTCTCTCCCCGCCCCACTTGCAAAAGAAGTCCTGGAAAGTATGCTCTCTTTCTTCCAGCAGAGCGTGTGTGTGTGTGTGTGCGCGCACACACACACACACACACACATGGTGTGCCCAACTCTCAGCACCATAGATTCCAAGATAGAATTCTGATAAGTTCCAGACAGGATTCAGAAGTTCAGGTTATCAATGGCTGATGACAGGGAGATGAATAGTTGTCTATCACATCTATTCATCTCTGCCCCCTGCCTTTTATCCCCAGAGCTAGGGTGAGGCTAGTAGCGGTGGCTCTTCTGTCACAAGGACAGGCCCATAGATTCATGCTGCTCACTTCTGGATGACATTGCAGCAAGAACAGATGTGAGGAGCGGGTCTCCGTGCTCCTGTGCTGAGTTCTCCCCATTGGAGGGCTCCAAAAGGAGCTAAAGCCACCCTGGGGTGGTGGTGAAGAAAAGAGGGGCATAGAGCATTGCATCCCTCCCACTTGACCCAGGGCTCTTTTCCCTCTCATCCACAACAAGGAGACGAGGCAGCCATCATGGCTGCCATGAAGCTGGGACAGCCGAGGGACAAGAAACAAAGAAAGTGAGGAGCAGTGTAGATGAACATTGATTGGAATTGGGTGAGATGATTTGTTCTTTACCTAGAACCCCTAACTTAAAAGGAAAAAAATCAGGAAAAGAGATTCTTAAAACTATTTGTTAAAGCGGTGAATAACTACTTAGAGAAAAATCCCAGATCTGAAAGAAAAAAACTAAGAGGAGAAAAATAAAAAAAAACATTTAAAACATAGAAAATTGGACTTTTAAATTGAATTAAAATTAGATTAAATACTTGTGAGATCTGAGACAATGATGAAATATAAACTGAGGGCACCGCCTACTGATGAATGTAAAATGTATCTCTACAAGTCTGGGACAATTTTTGATAAGAGAAATAAACAACATTTATCTGGAGGAACAGTGATACCTACTGTTTTATATTTATCTACTTTATGACTACAGGAGGGTCATCTGTGAGAACAAGGAAGATACCTAGGTAAAGTGACTATTGGATGTTAAGATATAGAGTGGATATAAGTAGATATTTGGAAAGTTTCCTGGACTATTTAAATGGAACTGGTTGAATAATCCTGGGATATAAAGAACTATGATTATTGTACTCTCTGAGGAGTAATGTTAGGCCTGAATATATGGGTTTTGGACTATTGAACAAGAGTGAGACTTACTAAAATAAGACAAGATGCTCTACCATGGGAAAATGAATGGATTTTTTTTAAAAAAAATGGTGTTGATGTTCCAAAGTATCAATGAAACTGTAACAAAAAACTACAGGGAGATAAAGAACCTAATGCATAGCATAGATTGGAAAATGGAAACTATTCTACAAGGGACAATGAATAAAGATCAAAATGTCCAGGAAAAGGAGGAGACAATAGAAATAAAGGAGGAAAAGATAGAACAGACAAATCAGCAACGAAAGCAAGAAGACAAGAAAGAAAAGATAATAAAGACAATAATGACTGATGAAACAAATCAAGGAAAATGTACTTTACGAGATTTAAAAATGGAATTGGAAAAGCAGGAAGATACTTTCAAAAGAGAGATAGGGGCTTGGGCAGACACTCTGGAGGCCTGGCAGCATAGGATGGTAGAGATGGGAGAAATATTTATACTAAATAGCAAAGAGGTAGATGTAGATAGAGACAACGATCCAAGAGAGGAATATGGGAGGTAAGCCAAAAAACGAATAAGAATTGAAGTATTAAAACATGCAAAAGATGATGGATAGAAAGGAAATGCCTTTTAATATAATGGTGGCATGACTAAAAGCTAGAATAGAGGTTTAAGAGCCGAGGTGGTGCAGTGGTTAGGATGCAGTACTGCAGGCTGACTGTTATCTGCAGTTCAGCGGTTCTAATCTCACCGGCTCAAGGTTGACTCAGCCTTCCAGCCTTCCAAGGTGGGTGAAATGAGGACCCAGACTGTGGGGGCGATATGCTGACTCTGTAAACCACTTAGAGAGGGCTGAAAGCCCTATGAAGCGGTATATAAGTCTAAATGCTATTTCTATTGCTAATGCTATAGAAAGGAGAATGCACATTTTAATATAATAGAATAAAAGGAATAGCTAGACTGAAAGATTAGAGGTTGAAAGATGGTATTATTATGTATGCTTAAACAATATGGTGACTGGCATTAGGATGGTGTATTGAAACATTGAACAACTAAACAATGAAGGACTATATTTCAATACAAACGTGTACCAACACTAGACTAGAAATGGTGGCATGACTAGAAGCTTGAGTAGACGTAGAAATAAGAAATAGGGGGAATATTAGTATACACATTTTTATATTAGAATAAAAGCAGTAACCAGATGGAAAGATTAGAGGTTGAAAGATGGTATTATTATGCATGTTAAAATAATATTGTGATTGACATTAGAATGGCACATTGAAATTCTGAACAACTAAATAATGAAGGATAATATTTTAATACAACACGTGTATTAACAATAAGATTACAACAGTTTGACTAATGTAATACATATGAATGTTATTATTGTTATTTGCATCAAAATGAACGATACCCAGATGCTACACTGTTCATGTATTGATGTTGATGAATACTTAGAAATAAAGTAAAAAATATACAAAAAAAGATTACCACTGGTCTTCTCTTCCCTGCCTTCTGCGCATCCATGTGTCAGGTACTGGACCCAGCTGTTCCTCCTCTTCCTTATCAGTCACCTCCAGACCTGGGGGCTGTTGACTCTCCATATGAGGGTTGATGGACCGGCCAGACTCTGCCTCTGTCTCTATCTCTTACAGCTCCATCACCCCCAAGAGCTCTCAGATTGCCTTGATGCTAGCCCTAACCCCCACAACATCTCCTCATCTGATTTGGCTGTTGGAGGGACTGGTGTCCAACAGGCCACAACACTTGCATTCAGTTGACTCTAGATAGAGAAGCACATGAAGAACCATTGCAGGAATTGGGTATGTCTAGATTAATTAAAAGAAGGACTAGGGTTGACCTGATAGCAGTGTTCCAATATCTAAGGGGATGCACAAAAAGGGGAGGGGTCAACCTATTCTCCAAAGTACCTGATTGCAGGACAAGAAGCAATGGATGTAAACTAATCAAGGAGGGAACCAATCTAGAACTAAGGAGAAATTTCCTGACAGTTAGTACAATCAATCAGTAGAAAAACGTGCCTCTAGAATAGGGGTGTCAAACTGGCAACACATGAGCCACATGTGTCACATGCAGGCCATGCCCATCCCAGCTCTGCGAAGTGGAAATTTTTTGCAAAACATCATGTAATAGCAACATGACGCCACGAGTTTGACACCTGTGCTCTAGAACTTGTGGGTGCTTTTAAAAAGAGATTGGACAAGCATTTGACTGAAATGGTATAGGGTTTCCTGCTTGAACAAGGGTTGGACTAGAAGACTTCAAGGTCCCTTTCTAATCTATTATTAGCTTTTTTTGAGAGATAAGTTCAGGCACATCAACAAGTATATGTACTCTCCTAGTGATAGTGATAGATTTTTCTGAAACTCAAAAACACTAATCTTAGACTACCACTGTTCTGCAGATGATTAGCTGTTTTCCTCATCTAGTATATCCAGATGAACTGAAACTACAGTTCCTATAATTCATCCTGACCATATTGGCTGGTAATTCTTGGAATTGCAATTCAATCACACCTGGAGGCCACTATTTTTGCTAATTTATACAAACATCATTATCTACAATACATTTCTTGGTTAAAAATTACTGTTCAAAAATTCCTGATAACTCTCATTTTAAGATAAGATAACTCTCATTTTTCTGTGGAAATCAAAAGGAAAGTATTGCTGTTTCTTTATAAAGTATGTGTCCAAAGAATAGACAACAGAAACTAATTAGGGCTGTAAAGTTAAATCTCTTAATTGGTGTGATTAACTGATTAAAGCTTTAATCATAGATTAGGCCTACAGCAGGAAGCCTAAATCTCAAAGCTACAAACTCTCTCTCCAATCCTTCTTAGGCATTAGCAAAAACATTCCCCATATGTTATCTAAGTGACATGACCATGGTTTCCATATGGTTACGTTGTATGCTCTTTTAACAATGTTGGGAATATATCATCATATGGACTGGAGCTCCACTCAACTTGAAGGAGAGGCATTGTGATGCAGTGGTAAAGGTTTTGGATCAAAATTTAGAATGTTTTAAAATATTGGCTTTATTATTCTGTCAAGGTTATTGGGGAGTTCCTGCTCATGACTTTGCAGATTTACTTGACAGAGTGATTGTGGGGATGAAATGGATACATTTTGCAGGGGAAGGAATTTGTTAAAGAAAAATCACCTTAAAGCACAGTGCATATTAAAAGATGATCTTGATGTTTGCAAAATGAAGAAGTAAAAACATATGCTACCCTGAGGGTCTGTAAAGCAACAACAATTTAAATGTAAAATAATGATTTAAAGAGAACAGGTTTATTGGCTTCAATAACATATTGGCATTAAGCAGTGGTGGCATCCTCCCGGTTTAACAACCAGTTTGATGATCACACAGATTGCTTTCCTGACAGTGATGAGAGGGAAAATGAAACCATTTCCAACCAGTTCAGCATGCAAGACCTGGTGCTGAAGGTTGCAGTGATGAAAAGCTCTCAGTCTATCACCACCACCATCACCATCAGTTTGCTTGTCTATTTTTTTTGAGGGGGGAGTTTATGACCAGATCCTATGAGAAGTCCCTATTATTTATAGCCATCATCCTACTTTCACTTAGAGAAGGTATCTTGAAGGTGTTTGAGGATGACCATAGGTTTGGGTCGTGACCCGTCAAAACTGTGCTCGACTAAGCCGCGCCCGATTAAACCGTGTCGCTGATGTCATCAACAGGGCGATAACAGCCAGCGCGGAGAAAGAAGGGTGCTTTAAATAGCGCTTTGAAAGCAAGCCGATTCAATTTAAGGTAAGGGTTAGGTTTAGGGTTAGGTTTAGGGTTAGGTTTAGGGTTAGGTTTAGGGTTAGGTTAAGGGTTAGGGTTAGGGTTAGGTTAAGGGTTAGGATTAGGTTTAGGGTTAGGTTAAGGGTTAGGTTTAGGGTTAGGTTTAGGGTTAGGTTTAGGATTAGGTTTAGGGGGTTAGGTTTAGGTTTAGGGGTTAATTTTGGGTTTAGGGTTTACAGCGTGCTTCTGTCTCCGCGCTGTTGTCGCCCTGTTGATGATGTCAGCTATGCGATTTAGTCGGACGCGGTTTAGTCGAGCGCAGTTTTGTGGTGGAACCGGTTTGGGTAGTGACATGCATGAGAATTTCTTCCTTGAGATATTTAGGGTTACATATTTGGGTTGTTTTAATCCCATAAAGTATATACTAGTGCCATATAGGCCATAATTACTTTATTGTAACAGCTACGGCGATAAAAAAATTGCAAATCTTTGTGTGAATCACAAAGTGCCCTAATGTTTATTCAAACTAATTCTTTGTAATAGGGTCAAGCCCTATTTATCAGACCATTGCATTTCTTGTAGCTTTTTCTCTGGTTCTTCAAGCCAATTCCCTAAGCTTTCTACAGTTTTTAAAATATTACCTTAAGTATGTATATAATTTGTGTGTGTGTGCCTTTGAGTCATTGTTGACTCTTGGCAAATGTTTGGACTACACCCTGCAATTTTCTTGGCCAATTTTTCAGAAATGGCTTGCCATTGCCTCCTTCCTAAAGCTAAGACAGAGTGACTGGCCAATGATCATTCAGCTAATTTTATGTCTAAGTCACTCAGAAAGAATTCAGGAGCTCTGGTTTTGAAACTGGTATTTTAACCACTTTCTCTATGCTTGCCCATCCTGGCCATCCTACCTGTCCTGTCCTGTCCATCTCTCCATCCAAACATTCATCCATCCATCCATCCATCCATCTATCTAACTATCTATCATCTCTGCACTATTTAGTATCATGTCCACAAATCACAAGGGAAACAAAAAAGAGATGTCTTTTCCCCACATTATTACAATAAAGCATGCCTCACATAGAAATCTGAACAAAGCTGCAGAAATAATCCTTCTTATAATTGAACTCTAGCGACAAAGCAATAGAATGGGTTTGAGTTTCAGCATTTCCACAGAAAGGTAGCTATAAACTAATCTATCTAGTTTTCATTAGTATGTACTGTACTCTTAAAAAAAACTGTTAAAATTTGAAATATGAATTTTATTAAATGAAACCCAGAGCAGGTCTGATGCATTTTTGCATCAATAGTTCTCAACAGCTACAGTGTTTCTGATAGAAGCCCTCAAGTGAATTTGAAGTTCGAAAAAAAGATTTCAAATGTGCTGTAATATCAGTAAAATTACCTAAATAAAATAAGACGTTACTTTCATTTTGTAGCAGCTCGTAAACCAAATCCCCAAAACTTCAGGAAAGATAAATGAACATAATATGAAGGGAAAGAAAGCATAAAAAAAAATCTGTCACCACAAATACTAAAAAGATGACACAAAGATGGAGAGAAAAGAGCTATAAATATTTCCCATGAAATCAAAATAAATATAGTAACTCAAATATGATTGGGTTGGGATCAGTTCCATCATTTCTCTTAAAATGAAGATTCTGTTTCAGAGGATGAAATCCTACAATTTAGCAGCTTTATTCAACTTTTAGTTGATGATCAACACATTTTTTTAAAAAAAAAACTTGATACCTTTATGGTAAACTTCAACTCCCAGAATTCCTCATGGAGGTCCAGGCCTCTTAAAGTTGAAAATATTGATCTAGATAACATTTTTTTGTATTTCATCCCAAGCATCCATCCTTTCTAAAATATGCTAAGAGATTCTTACTTCAACATATCCATCACACTGATTTGATGATATCCAGGACCAACCATTCAATTAAATTGTACAGTCACATTTTCACTGAGAACTGACTAGAATCAAAGGTTTCACAAAAGCAATTTATGTTATCTACAGTATTTTATACAGCTCTATACTTTGCTTGAGGAGATGGTGGACTAGATAAATCATTCTTTAATATGCCCTTGCGTGGTCTTTTTCTGTTCTTATGGTCCCTTCTCAGGAATCTCCCTACAGACCTATGAAGTCAAGAAAAACCTGTCAAAAAAAAAACCTGGGGAAAGGGTTTCACTCATCATGGTTTTAAGAGCTAAAACGGCATAACTATCAGATGGCAGTAATTCATGATGGTCATCCATTCACTCATTTCCCTGAATGAATGTAAACTTGTAAAAATGCCAAGACTATTACCTACAGGGATATAGTGTTTGAATAGAGAACTTGAGTAAGTGTTATTGACAAAGCACAGGGGGTAAATGTAAATGAGACTACTTCCAAGCTTCATCTGCTTCAGGTTGCTAAACAAATAGCATACAGAAATATACAGTGAAATTGGCAATATTATTCTTTTCAAAGCCAATTTGGTTATAAGGCATAATCAGAGTCTCTTGGGAGCCCAGCTTCATGCATCAACAAGTAAGTCAGCAAACTGAAATAAGAGATTGTGAAGGTATTTTGCTTGGGCTCATGATGAGACCTAGATATATTTTTTTTGCTTCCTGAAAATGTGCCATGGATCCTAAAGAGATGAAACAGAAACACATGATCCTAAGACTATTTGTCTATCAAATGTTTATTCTATTGTATTCTAGCGTGTTAATTTTCAACTAGGTGGGATTAGAATCACCACAATCATAATAGACATGGCTGATAAATTCAATATGCCAGCGATAGTATCAATTGTGAGAGTAAACCTTTAATTCAGTACGACTAGCTAAAAGTTATTTAATAATAAAGGTATGCCATGGAACAACGTGGAATTTGTGATATATATTTAACTAGGCAGCAAAACTTGAATATGCAGAATCACTGGAGGAAGGGAGGAAGGGAGGGAGGAAGAAAGAAAGGACTTGTTTAACACCAATTAAATTCCTGTGACTGAAGACGAAATTATTTTTGAATATATACTATTATTTAAGTAATCCCTACAGAATATTTCACAAATGCCTAGCTTCCACTGTAAAATGTGTATATTATTTGTAAAATAGACCCACTATTTTGAAAATTCAATGACATTACTATGCAAGGTCAAGACATAATCATAAATTTCAAGTTTATCTTACATTTGCTTTCAAAAAAGCAGCGTGAAATATGAAATATGTATGAAAGTAGAATAGGCAGTCACTAATCTATGGACCACATATGAGCCTTGAGCCTTTGTGTGTTTGTGTGCTTACTACGTTCCCATGGATCATAACATCAATACTTGGCAGCAAACCACTAAATAATTCTCACACAATTTTCCATTCGTTTTTGGTAGGAAATCAAGTGCAGTAATCCTCTGATAGGATTAATGCACCTATTAACACAAACTTTTTTCAACCAAGGGGGTTGTGGGTTGAACATTACGTCCCTGACTTCTGGTGCTGCTGTCAGATCATTGCCATGGTTTGTGTAATACTTTGTCCCCAATACAATTTATTACTTTAAAAGGTACAATTCCCCAACTGAAAAAAAGTAATTTAAAGTTACATTTGCTTTGTAATCATTCAGGACACCATTCAATATTTCATTTTTATTTTGGACATTCTTATATTACATCTCTACCTGGCTCTTTTTTTTTTTACTGACAATGTGGACTCCCAAAATAACTTATAATAATCCCATAAACTCTATGAATCTGTGCTCGTCTTCCAAGGGGATTGGAGGATGGACAAATATTATTCAGTTTTATCTATCTGCTTTGTCAACAACACTTACTCATTTTCTCTGCTTTAGGTCTGTTTGTTTGCTATATTTTTCAGCAGCACTAAGGATGTTGGCTTCAGCTTCAACTGAGAGGAAGAGATATACCAGAGGCAAAAAGTTGCAAAAAGGTATTTTATGCTGCGGGTCAAATGCCGAATCTTCTGCACCAGGTTACAACTTTTATACTGCCTCTCTATTAGACCTTCAGATAAGATGTTGATGAACACAGCAATTCGTTTCACTTTTTCTACCTCCAAAATCTTTTAATTTAATATTCTTTCCATGAGCTATATTCCCTTTAAACCATTTGGTTGAACCTCAACCAAATTCCAACACAGAGTCAGAATATGAGGTTTGAATCTACAATAATTTGTTCTGAATTTGTGCTTTGAGTTTTAAAGGTAATCAGATTCAATGTGAATCAATCTGAGATTTGTGATTTAGTAAAATCAAATATTCCACTCTCTGCTTTAGAGAGAAAGCATTAAAATGCCAGAAACTGCTTTGTTGTTTTGGCAAAATGGTGTAAATATAGTAATGATGATTGGTCCCTTAGAGGACATTAACTGTGCCAGGTTTCTGTTGAACATCTTCACGGCAATAAACTTTTGAAATATCCTGTTAAACTTATTTTATGACAGAAGCAGCAGGAATGAAAAAGAAGAAAACACAGTGGTTTTTAAATTGCCTGGATAAGCATAGATGTGACACAAAACCAATGGAAAAAAGTATCCTACTTGAAGAACATAAAAATAATATATTTAAAAGTAAACAGTTATAAGGGGTAAAGATCCACTTGTTTTTTTAAGATGGCAAATAACTGGCAGCAGTAGTTGGATTCAAAAATTTTTACTTTGGTTCTGTGTGCATGGTTTTGTGAACGTGGTGTGGTTTTGTGGGGGTGGCACAAAGAGCCGAGGTGGCACAGTGGTTAGGGTGCAGTACTGCAGGCCACTTCAGCTGACTGTTATCTGCAGTTCAGTGGTTCTAATCTCACCGGCTCAAGGTTGACTCAGCCTTCCATCCTTCCGAGGTGGGTGAAATGAGGACCCAGACTGTGGGGGCGATATGCTGACTCTGTAAACCGCTTAGAGAGGGCTGAAAGCCCTATGAAACGGTATATAAGTCTAACTGCTATTGCTATTGCTATTGGCAGGGGAAGGATACTGTAAAATCCCCATTCCCTCCACACCCCGTTAACCTGCTTTCCAGCTCCGTTCTCATGTTCAGGGCAACAAAAGAAGGTCAGCTGGGAAGCTGGGAGACAGTGGGAGTGTTCTCCGAACTACTCAAAATGTTCGCTACCAGTTCTCCAGAACCTGTCAGAACTGGCTGAATACCACCTCTGAGTGGCAGTCCAAACCGGTTCCACCACAAAACTGCGCTCGACTAAACCGCATCCGACTAAACCGCGTAGCTGACGTCATCAACAGGGCGACAACAGCGCGGAGACAGAAGCACGCTGTAAACCCTAAACCTAAAATTAACCCCTAAACCTAAACCTAACCCCCCTAAACCTAACCCTAACCTAACCCTAACCCTTAACCTAACCCTAAACCTAATCCTAACCCTTAACCTAACCCTAAACCTAAACCTAACCCTTAACCTAACCCTAAAGCTAACCCTAAAGCTAACCCTAAACCTAACCCTTACCTTAAGTTGAATCGGCTTGCTTTCAAAGTGCTATTTAAAGCACCCTTCTTTCTCCGCACTGGCTGTTGTCGCCCTGTTGATGACGTCAGCGACGTGGTTTAATTGGGCGTGGCTTAGTCGAGTGCGGTTTTGACGGGTCACGGTCTAGGAGAAGAACAAAATGAACAGTAGAGGAACACTCTCTTAAATGCTCTGATAGGCAGGGATTGTCTATCAGACAGTTAATTGGATGGGTATTCTATATCATAGTGTTCAAATAGTGTCTTTCCTTTGGTCATACATGGAAGAAAAACTCCAATATATTGTTTGAGATTCTGGCAAGCCTAAAGTTCATTGGATCTCTGAATCAAATATCTCTGAAGGAATCCAAAGACATCTGGTTTGATCAGATGCCTTTAATCGGTTGAACTTTTCTATTTGAATACTTGAGATTATTTGATTGAATCTTTTTGAAACCAGATCATCTTGTCAGAGTTTTTCATAGCTACATATCAAGAAAAAATGTTTATCTAAAAAACAAACCCAAACTAAATTCTATCTCTTATCCAATTCCAATTCTTCCTCCTTGCATTTAAGTCTTTTGTTCCTTGCCCTCTCTTCTGGAATAATTATGAACAATTCTGCCTTGCCTTCTAGATGATAACCTTTTAGATTCTTGAAGATGCTCATAACATCTCTTGTAATCATGTCTGTGTTATAAACATGCCTGGCACTTCCAGTCTTTCATCATAAATGTTCTTTCAGGCACCTTATCATCTTGATTAGTTTCCTTTTGACGTGCTTCAGTTTATCAATAATAATATTCTTTTTGGGCCCAACACTGGAAACCATATTTTGAGGTCTGACAAATACAATATAAATGGATGCTATCTTCTCCTGATATTATATCAGGAGATATAAGGAGATATATCAGGAGATATACATTCTACAAATGAAGAAGGCAGATATACTTGTCCCAGGATAATGTTGCAAGATTCAATCTGCGTTGGTCACCATGATCAGAGGTACCTTTCAATTATGAGACTCAAGCATTTTTCAGACAGAAAAGCCTCATTGTGTCAGATTTCTAACCAACACTGGAGTGGAGCAGCAAGACTGGAAATGAAGGCTGAGTCTATGTGGGGGTAATAGAATCTTTCTTGCATATTCATTTAACCATAAAGGAGAATGTCTGAATAGAATTAAATATCTGCAGCTAGTTGGATATACTTGAAGGAACTAATTAGAGCTGCAGTTTTGATCCATATTGATACATACCTTGACAACTGCCATATGGATTTGTTCAAATTAGCGTTGGTACCTTGGTGACCAAGGTGATGGGATGAATCTATAGTTGAGCTTGGAGGTAAAGCTATGTTTACAATCTCCAAGACTGTTCATTAGGCATTGGGTGAGATTTGTTATTTAAGGTCCTAGCAAGCAATCTTATAACTACACTAATGAGTTAACAATGTCATGATTATACTGCTACTATAATAGTTGACAACATACAGAAAACACACAATTAAATACTCTTTATATGAGTTGCGATAAAGACATTTTTCAGTCAACATCTGTAGCTTGGCATAACTGCCATCATTAGGGAATCAGGAACTTGTTCTGCATCTAACCAGATTCAGTTGAAGTCCACTGTCTTTGGTGCCACAAACAGAGCTTTGCTTCAATATGGAAATTCCAGTATTCAGCTCATGACTGACAGTCCAGATCAGATTATTTTGGTTTCCAATTCTGCATCTGTTTACAGAGTCTATGTTTTCCATTTTGCATCAGCTGTGTGTATCTTAGCAATTGTGCTTATTCACCAATGATGAAAGGGCTAGTGAGAAAGTTGACTGCTAGCTTGATTTGTGTGGGGCCCAAAATTCTTTCTTTCAATGCATTTGCAATCTTGTCAAGCTATTCAGTGAAGTGTTATCAACATTTTCCTCATCACTCTCTTTCCTTTGGGAGATGAGGAAATGATGAAAAGAAGCTTTATGACAATGTAGCAGATCATCCACAGCTGTGGTTCTATTTTGAAGATTCTCATGGATCCAATCATTTGAAGGTGATAATTCTTTTTTTGAATTGCAGTTTAAAATTACAGCCATTAATTTTGGATGCCACTTCAATGATGCAAGTCGAATCAGCAAACCCTATGGATTATTATTTTCTTAACAGTGGGTCATCTTTGATTTTTAAATGCTGATACATTTATCAAGGATTAGTTTGGAATCTGTTCTACTTTGGCTGATGTGGGTGTAACTTGTTAAGTAAGATGAGAAGGAATGAACCATAGAATTGTTCATGCATTTTGAAAGTTGGGAAATAATTAGTTACTTTTTTAATCTGATGCCATCAGAATCAAATTTCATAGCGACTGAATGGATTTTACCATGGCTGAACATCTCAAAAACAGCACCAATGGAATCTATTAAATTTACATCCAGAAAAAGGAAATTCACAATAACATCAACATGACATCATACAGGGCGGGGCATAACCTTTTCCTAGGGGGTCACAGCAACACTTGTAATAACAACACAAATAATTCATACACCATTCGAAAGCCCATCAAAAACTGAGTTTATTGACACGATTTAATAGTCAGTATGACCACCATTAGCCCTTCAAACAGCATTCAAACGAGGTGGATAAGAACACAACAAATCTTCAAACAGTTCCGTTCGATTTTCCAGATTTTTCAACACAGTTTCCAAATTCATTCTCAAAGTTTCAACCGAATATCGACACCTCATTTTAAAGCCCATAAAAAACTGAATTGAATGAGCTATTAAATGTTAAATTTGTTTCGGTTGAAACTTTGAGAATGAATTTGGAAACTGTGTTGAAAAATCTGGAAAATCGAACGGAACTGTTTGAAGATTTGTTGTGTTCTTATCCACCTCGTTTGAATGCTGTTTGAAGGGCTAATGGTGGTCATACTGACTATTAAATCGTGTCAATAAACTCAGTTTTTGATGGGCTTTCGAATGGTGTATGAATTATTTGTGTTGTTATTACAAGTGTTGCTGTGACCCCCTAGGAAAAGGTTATGCCCCACCCTGTATATATTATGACATCATAACACAAATACCAGATAATGGCATTATGATATCTGCTTTAAGTGTAAAAAATGGGATTTGCACAATGAAATGCAAATAAAAGTAAATATATCCATAAATTATGCTGGTTTAGACTGAACCAGGAATGGTTTGAACTGAATTAAGCCATATCATCTGTTTATGTAAATGTGGAAATTTGCCACTGCCTTTGAAACAAAACACAATTGAACTTAGCATCTATAGGAATATATATTTGTCATCAGAGTTAATTTAGGGAGGCATCTGACAATTTGCACTATTAAATTCAGAAGTATCACTTTTTTTTCCCTCACAATTTTTTTTTATTTTCATTTTCATTTTCATACACTCACATGTATACTGTACATAGCCAACACCATACAGCATTAAACAATAATTGCATCAATTCCTCTTGTCAACAAGGCCCCAGAAAATAGAAACCCAATATATCTCTTCCGCTCTCCATACACCTTTTTCTTCCACCACCCACCAACTTTCTATCTTCCCTCCATCATCCCCCTCTACCCTACTTCCCCTCCCCCTCTACCACTCCTCTCTCCACATCCACTCCCCCCTTCCTTCTCACCTTTCCCTCCCACCCTGTCTCCCATCCCTCTCTGCCCATCTTTCTTCTTTCCCACTCCTCTGCTCCTTGGTGTATTTCCGCTACATATCAATATACTTGGCCTATCCTATATTTAAAGAAAAATTAAAAAAGAACAGTATGCATGTGAAGTCACATTACATTGAGATCTAACACATCTTGTCAAACCTAATATATTCCCGACCCCCACCCTCCCCCCCGACCCCCCACTTCCTTCCCCCCTGACTTCCCAAAACCCGTACACGGTATAGATTTTTAACAAACACGGTCTAAAATATATTGAAAAGAAAAGAATAAGAAATTAACAACATCTCAACATTGAGCTTAGCTCCTTCTTGCTAAGCTATCTTTAAACAATTTAAATCATTCCTGATCTTAAGCATAGGCTATCTGGAATTTCTTAGTCCCATATTTATTTTGTATATAATCAATCCATTTTTTCCAGTCTCGTTTATATCTCTCATTTGAGTGGTCTTTAAGATATGCAGATATTTTAGCCATCTCAGCTAAATTTGTGACTTTCAATGTCCATTCTTGAATTGTAGGCAAGTCTTCCTTCTTCCAATATTGCGCCACCAACAGTCTTGCTGCCGTTATTAAATGCAAATCAAGTTAATCTCTACCGCTATAAAGTCAGTACTTATACCTAACAAAAATAACTGAGGAGTAAACTTTATCCTTCTTTTAAAAATATTTTGCATAATCCACCATATTTTTATCCAAAATGCCTTTGGCAAGTCCACCATATATGGAAATATGTAGCGTCAAGAGAACCACATCTCCAACATTTGGGTTGTAAATTCGGATACATAGAAGCCAGCTTTTTAGGATCTAAATGCCATCTATAGAACATCTTGTAAAAAATTTCTCGCAAGTTTTGAGCTTGTGTAAATTTCACATTTCTTGCCACTGCCTTTGAAACAAAACACAATTGAACTTAGCATCTATAGGAATATATATTTGTCATCAGAGTTAATTTAGGGAGGCATCTGGAAATTTGCACTATTAAATTCAGAAGTATCACTTTTTGATGGGGAGACCTAACATGGCTGCTGCTGACTATGTTATTCACTAAATCAAGCAATCTGGATTATTTTATTTCTGTCTTGTAAATGTTGAACAACTGAAATGCATGTCTCTGTCAGCCCTCAGGCTGCCATCCAGGGGGAACCTGTCCATCACCGTGCCCCCTCGGCCATGCTTACACGCCACTAACGGTGCCACATTGATGTTGCCTCTCTGATATTGATTGAGCCTGCCTACTCTGTGCAACTGCCTACTCTTATGTAACTCTTCTACTCGGGTGCAACTGCCTACTCTAATGTAACTCTTTTGCTTGGATGCGGCTAACCAGGAAAGAGGCTATGATGACACTGAATGGGTGTGTGGCTGAGGGTGCCGGTCATGGTGATTGGTGATGGTGGGTGAGTGTCATCTGGGTGGAGCTGGGTGGAGTAATGGTGTGTGTATACATACATACATACATACATACATACATACATACATACATACATACATACATACATATATATATATATATATATATATATATATATATATATATATATATGGGTGATGGTGTTCTTGGTTAGAACTGACTTGAATTTGATTACCTTTGTATCATTGCCATTTAATGCTGGTTATCACGTAGTTTCTTAGATAGAGATAAATGGTTTTTCACCAAACAAACTGAATCTCTGTTTGTATGCAATGTGAACGCCGGAAAATGACAGAAAAGTCAGTTCTAACCAAATATTGTAGTGCCACGGATGACAGAAACTGTTACTTAGCCTTGCATGGCTGGATAAGTGGGGCCCCCTCATATGATGGGGGGATTGTCAGTGTATATGCATTGGAGTGGGCCCTGAACCACCGCCACATGAACAGCTAAGCACAGGAACTTGGCTCACAGGGAATGGTCAGCAGCAGGAGGTAGAGATGTTGAAGCGTGTGGACCAAGAACTCGGAAACAATTACAGAGTTTCTTGGGGTTTGCCAACTTGTACCGTCAGTTCATACCATCATTTGCCAAGGTGGCTTTACCCTTTACCGGCCTATTGAAAACAAGACACCTTGCCAGAAAGCCTTGTCCAAGTCAACCCTTACAGTGGGATCTGGTTTGTCAAAAAGTGTTTGAAACATTAAAGGAATTGTTCGCACATGAGCCAATATTGAGACATTCTGATCCAGCCAGGAATTTATAGTGCAGGCAGATGCGAGCAATGTAGCAGTGGGAGCTGTCTTACTCCAACTAAATGAAAAAGGAGAGCTGCAGTCATGTGCCTATACCTCCCGCAAACTAAGTGACACAGAACAATGATGGGCTATATGGGAAAAGGAGGCTTTTGCAGTGCGATGAGCGCTGCTTACATTGAGGCATTTACTCGAGGAGGCTATGGTCCCCTTTGAGGTATGGGGTGACCACAAGAACCTGGAGCCTCTACAATCTCCCCGGAAGCTGTCACCCAAGCAAGTACGATGGGTGCTCAACTTCTATAGGTTTAACTTCCAACTGAAATATATTCCTGGTGGGTGAAATTTTATGGCAGACACTTTGTCACGGAAGCCACAATTTAATAGTGATCGAGAGCAGACCTTCCAGCCTATGTTTCCCCAGTTGGTGAATATAGCTTTAGCGGCCAGCAGTCAGGGCAGAAAGCCTCCATCTGATATCACACAGTCTATTAGAGATGCACTTCCATTAGACCCTTGGTTCCAGGTGAATCAGCAGACTCTAACCAAAAGAGATGGTTTAGCCTGGAAAGAGCCAAAAATATATGTTCCAACAGAACAACGGATAACAGTTTTACAGTGTTGTCATGATGCACAGGTAGCAGGACATTATGGATTCCTGAAAACACTGCATTTGACGAATCGGCAGTTTTGGTGGCCAAAGATGAAGCGGGATATTGAGGAATATGTTCGGGGTTGTAACATTTGTGCAACTATGAAAAGCCAGCCAGGAAAGCCACCTGGCTTGTTACAACAAGTAGCAAAGCCCACTCAGCCGTGGGAAGACATAGCAATGGATTTCATTGTGGAGCTGCCAGAGAGTAGGGGGAATACCATTATCTGGACAGTAGTTCATTTGTTCTCAAAACAGGCTCATTTCATTGCCTGTCCAGGGCTTCCGTCAGCTAAAAAATTGGCCAAACTATTCCTAGTACATATTTACCATTTGCATGGTATACCTAAATGCATAATTTTAGATCGTAGGGTACATTTTACTGCTCAATTTTGGCGCAGTTTCCTGAAGAGGGTGGAGTCCTCTCAGGGTGTGAGTTCTGCGTTCCATCCGGCTACCAATGGCACAGCAGAGAGAACTAATGCTGCAGTGGAACGGTATCTCAGTTGTTATGTGCATTACCAGCAAACTGACTGGGCGTGTCTACTGCCATTTGCTGAAGTTCCACATAACAATGCAGTACATAGTAGTACTGGGTATACCCCCTACCGTATTGTGAATGGGTTTGATTTCATGGCTATACCTGAATGTCCTCAAGCCATTGCTGATCACAGAACTATAAAGGAATGGATAGACTACATGTATCCAGTGTGGGAAAATGTCTGAAAAGCATTGCAGGTTGCAGCAGACACATACAAGAGACACGCCAACAAGAAATGCAGTCCACAACCAACGTTTTGGGTTGGGGATAAGGTATTTTTATCTACCAAGTATATACGCCTTAAAGTGCCCTGTCGTAAGCTGGGTCCAAAGTTCATAGGTCCATTCCCAATCGTCAGAGTAATTAATCCTGTCACAGTAGAATTAAAGCTGCTTCCCATGTTGGGGAAAACCCATCTGGTGTTTCACAGTGGTTTACTCAAACCGGTGACCACCACTGGGCTGGGTAACCTTTTAACACAACCATCTCCGGTGCAGGTTGATGGTGAATGCCATTATGAAATCGAACAGATAGTAGATTCCCGTTGTCATCATGGCACTTCACAGTATTTAGTAGTTTGGAAGAGATACCCGTTTACAGACGCATCATGGGTCATCTGAGGTGCGCACATCATGCCTGATTGCCTGATTCCATCGTCGATACCCACATAAACTTATAAAGAATACTGCTAATAGCGCTTTTTGTCTTCTGGAATCCTCTCCACTGGTAGGGGGGGAAGCATGTCAGCCCTTAGGCTGCCATTCAGGGGAAACCTGTCCATCACCATGCCCACTCGGCCATGCTTACACGCCACTTATGCTACCATGTTGATATTGCCTCTCTGATGTCGATTGAACCTGTAGCTGCATGTAACTCTTCTACTCGGGTGCAATTGCCTACTCTGATGTAACTCTTTTGCTTGGATGCGGCTAACTAGGAAAGAGGCTATGATGACACTGAATGGGGGTGTGGCTGAGGGTGTGGGTCATGGTGATTGGTGATGGTGGGTGGGTGTCATCTGGGTGGAGCTGGGTGAAGTAATGGTATATATATATGTATATATATGTATTTAGTGTGATCCTTTATTTAGTGATAAAGGAGGAGAACCTTGTGGCTTAGTGGTTAACACATCTGCTTAATATGTAATACAGCCCAGGTTCGAATCCCAGTAAGGGTATGGCTAGCTGATGAGAGCTAAATAGCTTGAAATAGATCTATACTAGTCTCCCTTTATTTATTTATCAGCACAAATACAACACAAATGTATGTATGTATGTATGTATGTATGTATGTATGCATGAATGCATGTGTATATGTGTGTATATGTATATATATATGGGTGATGGTGTTAATTTGGTTAGAACTGACTTGGATTTGATTACCTTTGTATCATTGTCATTTAGTGCTGGTTATCACATAGTTTCTTAGATAGAGATAAAAGTTTTTCACCAAACAAACTGAATCTCTGTTTGTATGCAACGTGAACGCCGGAACGTGACAGTCTCATTAAAATAATTTTAGGTTGAAGGCATCTTTGGCTATTAATTCACATCTATATGCCATGAACTGTAAAGCTAGAAACGAGTCAAATTTTATTTAAAACCCAGAGCTTGAAATCTTTCATTAATGGCAACAGGTATTTTATTCCCTGCGGTGCAGATGATTTATGGGATACAAAGGATTAAAAATGGTGAAAAAGAAGTAAAAGAAAAAGGAAATTGCACTCTGATCCAGTAAATGAAGAGATGGAATGAGAACACAAAGAGCAGTTCATAATTCTTGCTCTTAATGAATCAACATCAAATGTTTTTTTCAAATCTAGGTGCTAATAATTGTATCAGGATGCATCATGCTTTACAGAGAATTCAAGGAGATATGCTACTGACACTGAAAGCTTACAATTTCAATTTTGACATAGTCCAGCAGAAGAAGAAAACAGAAGGTAAACAAATAGCATTAGATGCTTGTTCCAGCTATCTATGCTTTGGCTTAAGAACAAAATGAATTATTATGCTGACAATGGGAATTAGATACCTGATCAAAGAGCTCATGAAATAGCTGGTGGAATGGGGAATGGTCTGATCAAAATAGGACAATTCCAAGCAGAATCAGAAGGAAAAGAAAGAGTGGACTCTTTTGAGGAAACAGAAGAGTTACAGATAGGTGGGATTTAACAGATGAAGCTGCAAAGATCTCATTCAGGAACAGCTTAGAAGAAAGGCAAACAACCCATGATTTTGAACCTGATTTCACCGAAGTGGCTCAAGATATTTTTGTGGTCTAAAGCTTTTTATAGCTTGTGGTGGTTGTGCTATATTGGGTTGAGGCACATTTGATGAAGTTGCATGGATGTCCATATTGTTGGAAGATGTGTATGATCTTTTTCCTTTTTCTGATGTTACTGCTGCTGTGTGTTTGCACTTGTCTAAATAGTATTTTTGGAAGGCAAGATTTGTTTTGGGAATAGAAGACAGGCTGTGGGTCACAAACAACTTTGCTCTATAAGAGATGATACTGTCTATAATGGGGTTTTTCCAGTTGGAGGCTTCCACTTATGTATGCCAGTAGCCGCTGCTTGAAACAGTTCTTTACATTGTAGATTCTGGCATGTATAGACTTTAACCTAATGTCAAAAGTATGTTGCTTTGGACTCAGCTTCTATCTCTGATTCAAGAGCTGGTCCTATCTAGTGTGAGGATGTGAAACAGGTTGGGAGAGTGTAAGAAAGAAAGGAAGGGAATGAAGAACCTTGTAATTCCAGTTTACCATTTCGTACAATTAATAAAGCATTTGTAGCGAGTGGTCTTTCTCTGTATTATTTTTTAAGATGATTCTCCATTCATATATACAGATGATAACATATTTTGATTTCTTTATTTATTTCATACTAGTTGATTACCCGACTTTGCCCGGGTATTTATTTATAGGGGGAAAATGTCCATTCCAAATGTAATTTCTAATGTTGGATTTTCCCCCTTACCAGTGCCCCCCCTTGTGCCACAGTGTAGTGGCAACTCCACTACAGTAGAAGCCATTGTACGGCAGTACAGTAGAAGCCATTTTAAGACACAAAAGACTGAATCTTAACAGAACACCATCCCCCAAGAGGTGTTAGGGATGTCTTACCCTCATAATATTTGTTTCCAGAGGTTAAGTCATCTGTGTACCAAGTTTGGTTGGATTTCCTCAAGGTGTTCCAGAGTTATGCTGGAACATATACCCATACACACATGCTCACACTCAGAGCCATATATATATATTCTGTTACTAGTGTTATGGGCAAAGTTGTGTGTTAGGAAAGAGAAGGTTAAAAAAAGTAATGAAGACCTAAGTGAACAAGCAGCTGAGAATGCCAAAGAGTTGAAGGAATGATGGGAGGAAGAGAACAATTATAAAAGGAAAACAAACTCATAGTTCATTGTATGCTGCCTGAAGAAAGAAATCTTGCTGGCAGGACAAAGGCAGTTTTGTGCTAAATAGGCCTGTGTTTGGATGATAGCTGAGAGATAAATATAATGTGGAACTTGGCACAAAGGAACAGAAGCCCGCCCAGCTTCTGGAATCACATCTCCTTCAGTGTTCATTGTGCAGAAACAAAAGAAGCATTTAAAAGACCTGGTAAATGGGTCCATAAATTTTGCTGGTTTAGACTGAACCGGTAATGGTTTGAACTAAATTAAGCCAAATCAGCAGAGAATTCTGTTTAAATAAATGCACAACTTGCCACTGCCTTTGAAACAAAACACAATTGAACTCAGCAGCATCTATAGGCATATATATTTGTCACCAGAGTTAATTTAGGGTGGGCACCTGGCAAGATTTCAGAGATGTCAGGAGCTACAGGAAGGAAAAGCCAGCTCAAAGGCTGTGATTCTAAACATAATACTTCCTCCAGAATTAACCACAGGTTTGTATTGTAAGTGAAGGATCTGCATTTAACAAAAATGAAAAACCCAATTCATTATACAGTCATTCAGTCAACAAAAGTCATCACAAAGTTTATTACAATTAGAGTGCTTCAATGATTCTATAGTGCCTCATTGAGAGCCTGTTTGGTGTGGTGGTTCAGATACCATCAGAGGTGGGGTCCTACCAGTTCGCACCAGTTTGGTAGAACCAGTTCATCAAATCTACCGAACTGGTTAAAAGAGGTTCCACCAATGGACCAGGAAAGCAGGCCACACTTACAGAAGAGGTTTCAAATTTTTTTGAAACCCACCACTGGATACCATGCTAGAAACTGGGGAGTCCCGGAGTTCTGATCCTGCTTTAAGCATGGAAGCCTGCTGGATGACTTTTGGCCAGTCACTTTCTCTCAGCCTGAGGAAGGAAACAAGGGTAAACCTCCCTCTGAAAATCTTGCCCAGAAACTTCAGGGACTTGCCCAGGAGTCAATGCTGGCTCAAAGGCACAGGGGGGAAAAGGGTCTCAAAGAGCTATTTTCATAGTAAGAAGGCTGATTGAAAATGACCCACTGAGTCATTTCTTTTTTTTTGTTTAAATTACTAATTAAAAAGAAGCAGATATATATTTAGATGTTATACATTGTAGCCATGATGGAGAACCTCTGTGGGTATGCCAGCCATCACTCCAGCTCAGCTCCACCATGCATGCGCACATGCCTCCTGCCTCCCAGCTGATTTTCAGGTCTCTGTTGTGCATGCGCGGGGATGGGACACATGCGGAGATGTGCATGCTTGCGCAGTGACGTGCGGTGAGTTTTATGGCTGGTGAGGCAGCTTTTTAGACTTGTGGACTTCAACTCCCAGAATTCCACAGCCAGGCATGCTCAGTTCCGATTTAAAGCGACAGCATTTTTCCCCCTTGCAAAATAAGTTTTCCCATTCTTTTTCTTCTCCCTCTCCCTCCTTCCTCCTTCTCTCCCTCCCTCCCCCTCTCTCAAACAGACACACACACAGAGAACTTGGATCCCTCTCTCACTTACTCACTCTCAAACACAAACACAGAAATTGGATTGGATATATTTTCCAAAGGCTTGAAAGCAGCTCCTCTGCCATACCCCCCCTTCTCCTGCTGCCTTCCGATCGGAGCCTTTGATTGCAGGTGAATCACGTTGCCTTTTCAGTGAAGCTGGGCTTATATACTTTTATCCAGCTGTGTGTGTGTGTGTGTGTGTGTGTGTGTGTGTGTGTGTGTGTGTGTTTGAAAAGGCAACGTGGGTTCTGCATGGAATCAAACTTTTTGAATTCCTCTCCCTTCCCCACACACGCACCTTTTCCAGCTGTTTCAGAGAGGATTTCAACTCTGCCCTCATGAAAGGCCAGAGCTCTGAGTCAGACTGAGCTAGTTGCTCCCAGAGAACTCCAAAAAGCCTCTAAAAATGCCCTCTACAGGAGGCAAGAGAACACGTGCCTCATTTGCATAAGGAATTATTTGCTTTTTAACCCTTGGTTAACTCTTAAAAGGCGAAAAATTCCTTATGCAAAAGAGGCCCCTAGTTCTCTGGCCTCCTCCTATAGTTAACACTAAGCACTGTTCCAAGTCACTGTGACTTAGAATCTGGTAGCAACTACCTTGGCTTTAATTATTAAAAAAAAATTCTTTAAAATTCTTTCCTTTTCCTCATGACTGGTGAGGCCACGCCTCCACTGCCTCTAGTGACTGCACGTCCCTGCGCTTGCGTGGGGGCAGGGGAGGACTGGGGTTGATGCAGCATACTCCACCATGCCCCGTTTTTGGTCCCAGAAGGCTGCAGGGAGGCCTGCTAGACACAAAATGGCCTGGGGGGAATGTGGTGCCTTCCCCAAAAATAGTGCCCCATTTTTGGCCCCAGGAGACTTCAGGGAGCCCAGCTAAGCCCAAAGTGATGCCTGGTAGGCCCAAAATGGGGTGTGGGGAGGGATCATGTGCGCATCCATGGGGGGGCAGGGTGTGTGTGTGTGTGTGTGTGTGTGTGATATGAGCATTACATTATGGATGAGGGCACACATTCAAGTGCTGTTGTGTGCGCATGGACACTTTTGACACCCAACAACAAAAAGGTTAGCCATCACTGCACTATAGAAACTACTTCTATAAAGCATTATAAGATAAAATAAAATATAAATCATCCCATTGGAAGAAAATCTCACTTTTTGCTCGCACGCACATACACAGAAAGTATTAGTAAACAGAAAAATAAGTGATAAAAAAGGAAGTCAGCATTTAGACTTATTGCCTCCTGCAGGCAATCATCTTCTGGAATAATTGGACTTTATGACATTGCTATTGCATATGGTAAAACATTCCAATATTATTTTTATAAGTCCAACAATTTTCTGAATATCTATTTTATCCAGTATAATTAGGGTAATGTACCAGCAGAAAAACACCTTAACATCCATTTTCTCCTAGCATATTGCAGTGATGTGTCTTCCACTAATATTCCCATTGTAGCCTATTGCTTCTCCCTTCGACTCCTGCATTCATTTGATCCTGCAATCTTTAACATGAAATATCTGACTCATATTTCAATAATTAGTTATATAAACCCTAGAAGATGTTACAATTATTTCAGTCATGTCTCTGAGCATACCATCTCCCCGCCCCCTATAATTCAAAGGTGGGTTTCTGCCGGTTTGACCCAGATCGGATGAACTGGTAGTGGTGGCGGTGGGAAGCTTCACCTACCCGCCCAGATGATCTGCGTATCAGCAGAAGTGTGGCACACGTGCACGCAAACCAGTAGTAAAAAAAAAAAGAGGAAACTACCACTGCTATAATTCCCTCCTGATTAATTGATTATTTGGGGATACTTATATCATGAAGGGGTTTCTGACCATTGTAATCATGAATGAGTTCAGTTTTCTTTTGTTGATAATGAACTTTTGCAAATTCTAAGAGTTTTCTCTTTATTGATAATTGTTAGCATGTTCTTCTATTGTATTTTGTTTTTCACTTGTTGCTGACTTTTTCAATCCAGAGAGGGAACCCCTGGTTATGGTTAATGATATACTCCTTTCCTGAGAATTCCCAGCAGTTAGATTAGATTAGATTTGTTTATTTATATGCCGCCCTTTTCCAGGAGGAACTCAGGGCGGCGAACAACTCAAAAGGGGAAACATAGAACACAATACAAGTAGTTAAAATAGCCAAGAATCACACAACCACACAGGTCGAGAGGGGAGGGGAACTCATCAACCCCAGGCCTGCCGGCGAAGCCAGGTTTTGATGGCTTTTCGGAAGGCCTGGAGAGAGGTGAGGTTCCGAATCTCTGCGGGGAGTTCGTTCCAAAGGGCCGGAGCTGCCACAGAGAAGGCCCTCCCCCGGATAGTAGCCAGATGCCATTGGCTGGTAGACGGAACCTGGTTCCCAGTTCTGAGGTTTCTTTCCATTAGTATTTGTCATATTAGAATAAAATAATTCCTTAAAATAGTCTAATGTGAAACTAAAATTCTTCTGTGGTGTCATTAACTTGGAAGCGATTTTATACCTAAATAATAGCTGAAACATTTCATAACTTTGCATGAGATATCATATCATTTAGGTCATCTGTAGCACCTGTTTTCTTCCAGGTTTTTAATTCAAATGAAAGTTAAATAAAATTAAATGTATTTTAAAGCGTAGGGTATATAAAGCTTTTTAAAAATATCAGAGGGCTTTTAGTTCAAACATTCCAAACCTATTCCCTCACACATTAGCTCAACCCATAAAATTATAGCTACCAATCTTCCTGCATGAAAAGAAATGGAATTTCTTCCACACTAATTACACAGATCAGTCACCATTTGTGATGTAGGCTAATGAAGAGCTATAATCTCATGCACAGGGAACAACATGGGGGCAAATGTCCAATAACAAATGGATCTTCATGTTTTTATGTGTAAAATATTAGCTTCAGAAATACCACTATGAAAATACCACTATTAAATCTAAACAGTAATCTCAACTACTTATGACACTTATTCTGCACGCTGATTCTGGGGTGGGTTTTTTAAACTCACAGTGCCCTATGAAGATGAGACACACAGAAGCTTCACACCGAGTGTCTTTCTAAAATGTTGCATTTAGTTTTCTGAAATGGCAGGGATGACAATAAAAGGTGGAAAAGTATTAGTGTAATATTGCTGGATCTGGAATTCCTCACCAAAGACAAGAATGAATCCTTTGATGTGACATAGGTTCCACTAGCTTTGGAAACTGAAGCGGAGGCTTTTGGAAATGTCATACTTGATTCCCCCTCAGACGATCGGGTTTCAGTAGCATCTTAGAAAGTTTTACCAATGAAAATGTGCACTTTCCAAAGTTCAACATTAAAGCCCAACCTTAGATGCTTTGGAGGCAGAAATTGAAATTCTGAAATTGGGACAACTTGGGACACCTATTTGATTTAAGGCCAGATCTGCACCTTATTGTCTCCTGAGCCATGGTGGCACAATGGTTAGAGGGCAGTACTGCAGGCTATTTCTGCTGGCTGCCGGCTACCTGCAATTTGGCAGTTCGAATCTCACCAGGCTCAAGGTTGACTCAGCTTTCCATCCTTCCGAGGTTGGTAAAATGAGGACCTAGATTGTTGGGGGAAAATATGCTGACTTTGTAAATTGCTTAGAGAGGGCTGTAAAGCACTGTAAAGCTGTATATAAGTCTAAGTGCTATTGCTATTGCTCCTATTGATATTTCCTTCCATGCTGGTGATCTGCATTGTCTTTAAAATTGATGGTTCCCATGCTGGGAACTTTGCTGCATACTTGGGTTGACTTTAGTTCCTGTTCTTGCCCTCCCATTCATTAAGTATTGTGAGGGATTGGCCTTTTCCAGAGTTAAAATCCCACCATCACATAACAGTGTTAACTTTGTTTTGCCAGTTTCTGCACAGAGATCTTTTTTTTTTAACCTCTCATTGTACCTTTCTCTACTTGTTCATACACAGGTGCATATACACAGCACACAAATCACACAAGATGCACAGGACAGGAATCCAAGCCTTGAAAGTGTAAAAAGAACTGGATATTTCCATCATACATATAACTGGCAATGCCAGAAGAAAAAGTAGATTTGTTTGAAGAAGATTTGGCAAGAAATATTGAAATTGTAGGTCTGGGTATTCTAAATAATAAAAAGGTATGCGATCTTGAGTTTATTCTTACTGGAAATGAAAGATATGAAAGATATTATAAACATTACAATAAAATTATAGTGATGAGAAATGTTCTTTCATCAAGTAGTTTCATTCCTCGTGCATATTTCGTTGGATGTTGTCCAAGCTGAAGTGCTAAAGGAGTTCATATGGGAACCTTTTGCACTATGTAACAGAAATCTAAGTTTCAACTAGCTTTTCCAGACCTGAAATTGATAGTTCTTTGCTTTTCTTAATTTCATCCCCATCAGACTTAGTTTTAATACTTTGAACAACTCTTAAATAATTCTTTCTGCTCCCAAGGGTTTGCACCTTCAAATACATTATAGTATTTCATTTGTCATTTCCTAGTCAAGCTCCCTCATACATATTTAATTCCTTCACTCCA
The DNA here is from genome assembly GCF_051295495.1 of Thamnophis sirtalis. NCBI lineage: Eukaryota > Metazoa > Chordata > Lepidosauria > Squamata > Natricidae > Thamnophis > Thamnophis sirtalis. The sequence continues at coordinate 114,856,677 of NW_028261386.1, read as the reverse complement.
AATTAATTTTCAATTCTTAATAATATTTCCATTTGTCTATGTATCTTTCGGATTATAAAATACCTAGGTAGAAACTTAATTTCCGAGGAAACAATGGAAAAGTTTAACAGAGCTGCTTTATTATAGCATGATGTAATGTGGATTGAGCAAGTAAAAATAACTAATGAGCTATTCCACAAGTCCCTTAGTATACAGAAATTCTATTACTCTATTACTCTAGAGATGGTTTAAATATGAATACTGAGAACTGTGGTCTTGATTTATAAAGAAGGCTGATGGCATGGATCCAGAAAAAGGATTAAATCATCTCTAAGGGAGAGATTATGCTGCTATTTTGAAGGAGATGGTGGGAAGTACATCTCTCTTCACAAAGCTACCTCTTAACTCAGCTCTCTTAGATAACTTTTGGCTTGTTTCCAGCCTGTTGTTTCCTGGTACATTTGTTGAGAAGGTGGTTTGTTTCTAACTACATAGCATCCTGAATGAGATTATCTGTATCCCTTTAAGTTAGCTTTAGGCAGTGGGACCAAGGTCATTCTGGCCACTGTTATAGATGATCTATGGCAAGACCTGAAGAGTAGTGGCATGCCTTTCCTTGTTTTGTTAAATCTCAGCAATATTCACTAACATCAGTCAAGGTATTCTTTTGGTCCCAGTCAAGGATTGGAAATTGGAGACAATGTTTTTGTAGTGGTTCCATTCTTCCTGAGCAGGTAATGCCAGTCATTTTTGCTGGGACAGGAAAGGTGAAACCCTTGGGTACTCCAGTGTACCCATCCTAACTTTTTAACATGCATTTGAAGTTGTTAGGGGAAATCAACCATCTGTGTGGAGTCTGGTATGATCAACATGTTAATGATTCTAAGCTTTACTTCTTGACACCTAGCCAAGCAAATGTGTGATAAAATCCCTGACATGAATGGACCGAGTGCTTGGAGGCTGTGATGAACTGGATGGAGTGAATCAGATTAAGATTTAATGCCATCAGGATTGGGTTAATATTAATACAGATGTTCCACTTTTTATTGTAAATAGGGTTGCACTTCACTTTGGACACAAGGACAGTTTCCTCACTATGCCATCACTCTGCTAAACAACTAATTCCCACTATACAGACTTAATAGGGCTGTATTATATAATCCTTCTCACCTTTTCTATTACCCATTCCTTATCTTCTTATGACCATAATTTTGTTGCTTGTACATTACGATTTATATTAATTGTTTATTTAGTATCCTAGTATGATTTATGTTGATTGCTTATTTAATATCCTATGACTATCACTGAGTGTTGTATCTTATGATTTATGGTAATGTATTTTATGCTTATAATTATGATTTATCACTTGTTGATTGTATGTACATTGAGAACTTATGCATCGGAAACAAATTCCTTGTGTGTTCAGTCACTATTGGCTAATAAAGAATTCTATTATTCTGTTCTGTTCTGTTCTTGTTCTTGTTCTTGTTCTTGTTCTTGTTCTTGTTCTTGTTCTTGTTCTTGTTCTTGTTCTTGTTCTTGTTCTGTGTTCTGGTTTGTAGCCGCAGGGGGAATCCATGGCCTTTTCTTTGGGATGGATTTAGATAATAGGGCTAACATACATACCAGTATACACATACTGTAAAATTCCAGACTTCCATTATATTGATATAAAAAGGCTGCCCCTTTTTACCAGTTATGCTACATCTTATAAAGAAGAATCTGTTCTAGATCTTAATAATGAAGTTTCTACTTCTCCTGACATTTTTCATACCAGCACTTTCTGTATTTTAAAGAACATTTTAAACATTTTAAACATTTTAAAATGGAGCCTGGCAGAGAAGGCCATGAATGAATTCCTCCATGATTGATCTTTCCACGTTTTGTCAAAAAGTGTTCTTTGTTTTTCTCTCTCGATGAATTCTTATCATTGAAGAAAATGGGAGAATCCACCAAGATATTTTGTTGCTCTTGGCAAAGAACAAAATGGGGTTTCCATTTCCTACCAGTAATGGTGACAATAGCATAATGCTGGGCAGTTTGACAGGCGAGAGATCCCACTGACTTGAATGAAATGAGCCAGTCGAAAGGTACTGTGAACTTAAACTAACCTTAACTGCTAGTTTTAGCCTTAGTTTTATGTGTGGTTATGAATCACTGAAAAATGTCAGTAACCTGCAGCAATGCAAGCTGAAAAATAATAATTGATTTTTTTTAAAATAAAGAACAGAAACAACTAGCTCAAAATCACCCCATGAATTTCATAGCTAATAGTTCCAAGTTGTAAGTTATCTTGTACTTATACCGCACCAGCTCTATATTTAAGAATAAAATATTTTCCCTTTCTTAATTATGACAGGATCTTTGTTCATAAGAATGCTCTGGATCAGTTTGCTGACTTATTAAAGATGGTAAAAGCTGGCATTATTTATCCTCTGAAATAAAGGTAAAGCTTCCCTTTGCATATATGTGCTAGTTGTTCCTGACTCTAGGGGGCGGTGTTACAAAGCTGAAGAGCCAGTGCTGTTCGAAGATGTGTCTGTGGTCATGTTGCTGGCATGACTAAACACCGAAGGTGCACGTAATGCTGTTACCTTCCCCACCAAAGGTGGTTCCTATTTTTCTACTTACATTTTTACATGCTTTCGAACTGCTAGGTTGGCAGAAGCTGGGACAAGTAACTGGAGCTCACTCCATTATGCGAGACTAGGGATTTGAACTGCCGAACTGCCCACTTTTCTGATCGACAAGCTCAGCATCTTAGCCACTGAGTCCCCATGCCCCATTCCTCTGAAATAAATGGAGTCAAATTGATAAACACATCCAGTTTGGGGAGTTTTGGGTAGGACTCAGACTGGAAGTCCATTAGGAAGTTAACTGCTCCCTTTTTCATCCTTGGATTGAAAAACCCTGCCCCCAAATGGATTGAACTGAAATAAATGTTGCTGAAATTCAGCCATTTTGCTGCTGATTTCCCACACCATAAGCTTTTGTTTCCCTTTACTGCTGTTCATTCCAATGTACAACTGTCTTTTCCAGTGAGTCTGATTGCATGGCATGAGTGAAATAAGTAAGGTGGAATGTTGTGAGTTTTGCCCCCAGCAATATATCAGATTTTATATGCTCCAGTATCTACTTGTTTGTCACATTTTCTTTCCAAGGAATGTTCAGGAGCCTTCTCCAACATTATAACTCAAACAAGTTAATTTTCCTAGTTTCTTTCCATGGTCCAACTTTCACAGCCATAGGTAGCTAGAGGAAACATGATAGCTTGGACTAATCTTCATTTAGTTGCCAGACTGATATCCTTGCTTTTCCATACTTGATTCATTCTCATCATTGCTGTGCAACCCAATGCTCTTTGACACTATTTCTGGACTGCATCCACTGCTTTGATCAATCTGCGATCCTATGAAAGTGAATTCTTGCATGTATTTGATCTCTTCATCAAAATCGTTGTTCATTGTTATTTTGACATTTTCATTCCGCAGTTGTCATGAACTTGGTCTTTTTGATGTTCAGGAACAGGCCAAATTTTTAGCTTTCTTCTTTAATCCTTTTGATCAGATGTTTCAAGTCTTCTTTGGTTTCTGAAAAGAGAGTTGTGTTGTCAGAATATCAAGGATTGTTTATATTTCTTCCTCCAATCATTACTGTGGTTTTTGATTCTTCAAGTTCCAGCTTCCTCATTATCATTTTGCCTTACAGGTTAAATAAGTAAGGTAAAATAATGCAACCTTGCCTTACTCCTTTCTCTGTTTTGAACAGATCAGTGCCTCCATATGGTGTTCACACTGTGACTTCCTGATTTTTGTACAGTGAGTCCACCAACTTGACTAGATGAGTTAGCATTCCCAAGTCTTATAGGACTCTCCACATCTTGTCATAATCAACTCAATTGAAGGCTTTCTTTTAATCAATAAAACAGATGTACGGTAGATGTTCTTTTGATATTCTTTTGATGTTTTTTGAGATTTTCCCATTGTCTAGCATAGAATTGCAATATGCCACAAGTGCCACAACCCCTTCTTGATTGAGCACCTGGTAATGCCCTTTCTACGGTTGGCACCATTGTTTTATGATCTTAAGCTTCACCGATGAGGTCAATTGTGCAGTAATTGGATAAATCCTTGGATTCACCTTTTTTTGTGGCAATGTAATGAACACTGATCATTTTTCCATTTTTAAAAACCCTGCTCACCTTCTGTATGTATATATTTATGTGTCTGTTCAGCATATATGAAAACTACATAGCTTTGTCTCACTCCTTTGCTACATCATCTCTGCTTTACCATGTTGTGTCTAGACTGTGGTTTCTTAATGTTTTTTTTTCAAAACTGTGGTTTTGCATGAAGATAATGAAATGTTCTGGGATTCCCATTTTCCTATGATATTTCACAGCTTGATATGTTTGGCATGATCAAAACCTTTGATTTACTCACTTTTTTGGCTTTCTCAATTATCAGGCATCCATTAGTAAAAAAAATCATGCTCCTTTTCATCTGCTTCTTGTCATATTTATGTAAATAGTCCATTAATTTCTATAGCCTTACAATTTGGTAATAACTGGAATGGTGATCTAACCATTTATACTAGAGGTTCTTGGAGGAAGGATTGCATCTAACATAACTTGGAGGTTGTCATCTCAACTGTGCAGAATTTCAGATTACTCCTTCCATTTTTATTCAATCTTGTTTAAACACTTACTGACTGTGCAATAGGATAAACTGACTTAAAACAATATATTTCTGTGCTTCCTTTCTTACCTTGCTCTATTTATAATGCAAGGGGTACGATGGGCCAGTGGTTGAAGAGTCTGAGCTTGTGAACTGTAAAGCTGACAGCCTGGGTTTAAGAAGCCAAGTGATGAGGTGAGCTCCCATTCCTGCCCACCTAGCAGTTTGAAAGCATGCAAATGCGAGTAGATAAGTAGTTATCACTTTGGTGGGAAGGAAACAGCATTCTGTGCACCTCAGTGTATAGTCATGCTGGCCCGTGACCCGTCAAAAGCGCGGAGGACAAAATCGCGCTCGCCGAAAGCGCGCATGTGACGTCATCACAGCGCGACGGAAAAAATTAAAAATTGAAATAAAATTAAAATTAAAGCAAGCTGATTCACATAAAGGTAAGGGTTAGGTTTAGGGTTAGGGTTAGGTTAAGGGTTAGGGTTAGGTTTAGAGCGTTAGCGTTAGGTTTAGCGTTAGGTTAAGGGTTAGCGTTAGGTTTAGCGTTACGTTAACGGTTAGGTTTAGGGTTAGATTTAGGGTTAGGTTAAGGGTTACATTTAGGGTTAGGTTTAGGGTTAGGTTTGGGGGGGTTAGGGTAAGGTTTTAGCTTTATTTTTACATTTTTCGATCACAGCGCGATGTTTTCGTCGCACTGTGATGACGTCAAATGCGCGCTTTCATTGAGCGCAATTTTGTCCTCCGCGATTTTGTGGTGGAACCATGCTGGCCACATGACCATGGAAAGTGTCTTTGGACAAAGCTGGCTCCCTCAGTTAAGAAAAGGAGATGAACATTGTCCCCTAAAGTCAGACACAACTGGACAGGGGAAACTACCTTTATTTATCATTCATAAGTAGTCTTATTTCTAAAAGCAGCAGGAAAAGAAAAGGCTGAGCTGGGGGACAATAAAACATCAAACAATTTATACATATAGCACGAGTTAAATGAAAACTCTTTTTTGTGCTTACACTCTATATTGCCCAAGGCCAAGAAAAGAACAAGTGGTGTTTCTTTTTCAGCTTGGAGAGGAATACCAAATAAGAAAAGTTCAGTACTGAAAAGGTGGCCAGCCTAAACACAAGAATTCCAGCTATTGCACTGGTTCTTCCTGCAAACAGTGGCATACCCACTAGAAAACCTGAATTAAAAATAGAATACTTTCATTCCATCCCAGCATATTTTCACTAACCAAACCTTTTTATTGGATCATCTGAAATTTGAGACATTTATAAATCCCATCTCTTCCTCTATGGATACGAAGTTCACTTTGAACTTAAGTCTAGAGTTCCGTATTCTCAATCTTTTCAGGTGTTGGGTAGTTGAGATGATTTATTTTCATTTAACTTGTGTCATAAGAGAAACCACAATCTTTCCACCTCCAAACTTTGTGGGGTCTGGAAGAAATTCACTTTCTCATGTAGGGGAGCTCTTGCCTCATTTTGCCTCCTATTGCTTGGTCTAGATTCCAGTAACTTCCTGGTAAATTTCAGGTAGTCTTAGCAACCATCCTTCCCTCTCTTGATTAACCCAAACAAACAAAATTTCCCTCTCTTGATTAATCCTTCCAGTTAGTGTTAGCCAGTTTCATACTCCAATGAAGTCCCCATGAAGTGGCAACTTCATTGCAACAATTGTTGGAGGAAAAAAACCAAGTATAGATACATGTCAGAATGTATTAGTAGCAATACATTTTTGTTCTTTCTGCTCAGTGCAGGAACAGGCCATGTTCAGTCCAGGAGCTGACCTTGCTCAAAGTGCAGTATGCTCTCCCATTAGCTGGCTAGAGCGACTTGGTCTTTCTCTTCTCATTGTTGAGTACCTTCAAGTCAAATCTCTTCAGTTTCTTTGGAAAGGTGTTTTGGGGCTGAGAGAGACAGCTCCAAAGTCACCCTGCTGGCTTCATGCCTAAGGCAGAACTAGCACTTCCAGTTGTTTGCCTGGTGCCTTAATAAACACAAGAAACTGGCTCTCTTTTCTGTTCTGCACCAATTTTCTAGGTTCTGAGATTGATAAGAGCGAAGGCAGTCATACTTCAGAATGCTTTGAAGAAATAGGTAAAGGTAAAGGTTCCCCTTGCACATATGTGCTAGTCGTTTCCGACTCTAGGGGGTGGTGCTCATCTCCATTTCAAAGCCAAAGAGCCAGCGCTGTCCGAAGACGTCTTTGTGGTCATGTGGCCAGCATGACTAAACACCCAAGACACACGGAATGCTGTTACCTTCCCACCAAATGTGATTCCTATTTTTCTACTTGCATTTTTACTTGCATGCTTTCAAACTGCTAGGTGGGCAGAAGCTGGAACAAGTAATGGGAGCTCACTCCAACACACGGCACTAGACAGTGGTGGGCTCCTAGCAGTTCAGCCCCGTTCAGCCAAATCGGTAGTGGTTTGGCAGCCTGGGTTTCTGGAACCAGCAGCGACCCAGGCCTGCCATGCCCCCGAACTGGTTCTCTGGCAGAGCTATTGGCGCCACCATCTTGTTTTTTAGTTCTGTGCACGCTCAGAACAATTTTAATTGCACTGCGCATGCACACACAGTGCACATCAAGTGTGCGTGTGAAGCGTACACTTGAGCAAACTGGCAGTAGTGCCCGCCAGAACCCAACCCTGGCGCTAAGGATTCAAACCGCCGAACTGCCAACTTTTCTGATTGACAAGCTCAGCGCCTTAGCACTGAGCCACTATTTTGAAGAAATTGAGGCCTATAAATTGTCACCAAAGTGGTCTAAGTTTCAAAGTTGTTGGCTGAGTGATTTGAGCTCATTAAACAGTTAAGCTTATAATGCCATCACCTTTGTTGTCTTTGTTGTTACAATTGGCTTAGCTAAAGTGGTGTATTTGTATTCCTTTAATACTTTAAATAGAAATGACAAGCAACTGGCTTTCCACATACTATATGGATAACCCTGGAAAGAGACAGATGCTTTTATTATTAATTATTCTTCTCATCAAACAGGTCATTAGCACAATGCAGAGTCTCAAATTACAATTATACGCATGAGAGTTTAGATCTGAGCCTCAAGGAAATAACTAAAATCATTTGAAAGAAGAACAAATCAACACTTAACATTTCTCTCTTTCCCTCTCTCCCTCCTTTCCTTAATGTCTCCCTTTGCCTATATTTCTAATGACTTGATTATTCTTGTAATCCATGTTATAAACATTAGGAAACATGCTGTCACGATTTAATTTGCTGCATTAGAAATGTTTTTTTTTTAGCCTTAGTCTATGTTCATGTGAAATAAAATAGGCAGAGTTGTGCAGAACTTATTTTGACTCCCTGAATGTGATTTGTGTTCCTTCCTTCCTTCCTTCCTTCCTTCCTTCCTTCCTTCCTTCCTTCCTTCCTTCCTTCCTTCCTTCCTTCCTTCCTTTAGTGGCCCGCATGACTAAATGCTGAAGGTGCACAGAACGCTGTTACCTTTCCACCAAAGGTTTTTCTACTTTTCTACCGGTTCCATCTCCCTCCCCTTTCCCATCCGCACATCATCAAGATGAAGAGTGAGAGGAGGAATTCTGGAAGTTGAAGTCCACAAGTCTTAAAGCTATCAAGTTTGAACACCCCTGGGTTTTTTTTCTAAAGGCTTTAGGGGTGCAAGGGTCTTGTAACTTGACAGCTTTAAGATTTGCACACTTCAATGCCAGAGTTCCTGAGCCAACATTTTGCTTGCTAAGTGCCAAGCCACTCCCATTCAGTCACATGGCTGGCAAATCACTCCCACCCAGTCACATGGCCGGCAAGCCACTCCCACAAAGTAGACCACACCTACAGAAGAGGTTCTAAAAATTTTTGAAACCCACCACTGGAAGAAGAGGACTGGAACAATCTAACTAAGACTTGATACTAAAGAAATAATCCCCTTATTGTTTAACAAACATCTTTCTGATGTTGAAGTTCAAATCAAAATCCATGTTTCCTGTTGCATAAGTAATTTAGCTTTCTTTTTTAATCCCAATGCTTCATTCTTCCCTCATTCTTTTTAAGTTACTCACAATTATTTTGAATCAAGCTTTTTATTCCATGATTATACCACATTCTTATATCCAATTGTAATATTTGCTAAATCTCTGTTTACCATCTCAACAATAGACATTTAGGTCATGTTTTTGTTACCTAGCTCATATCCCTTTCTTCTCTTAACAAAGAAAACTAATCCAATGCTTTGCACTGACACTGCAGTTTAGCATTAATTTCTCAAAAGAAGGTATGACATTCACAATGTTTTCTTTCATATAATCTAATTCAAAATGGTAAAAGTGGTCTTAGGAGAAGAAAGGGCAATTCTTTTGAATCCTAACAAGAACAATATATAGTATGATTATACTTTTAAATAGATACAAAAGAAAGCTTACATGTTGCAAAGAAACAATGGCACAAGAGTCACAACTGAATAATTAAGGTATGATGGGGTAATAGTAGAGTGGAAGGTTAGTAGGTTGGACCAATGTCTCAACATTTGAGCCCATAAGTTGATGAGGCCATAAATAACAGTCGCTAAAATATTTGTTTATTTATTCGATCTGATTTATATGGCTACCTAACTTGTCTAATATCATACTGGCCAGTATGGAACAGGAAAAAATAAGCAAACTAAGCTCAGTAAGTGCACATGAAAAAAAATCATTTTTAAAAAATTTGCCACTAACACATTAAACAGCATATGACCAGGGTCAACAAAACATACTCTATCCCCCCAGAATATGGGGCTTGCTATCATAGTGGCCCAAGTCTAAGGCAAAATAAGTTGTTAAAGCCTTCTTCTAAAAACTAAAAGACAGGACCATCCAAATCTCATAGGGAGGGGGAAAGACTATTCCAAATGGCCAGTGCAGCAAAAGTGAAGGCACACCTTCTAGGTTTCATTAAATGACATTGCTTTAAAGAGATGACATAGAGCATGCCCAACCTGTGAAATCATGTGGCATGGGCAGAAACAGAGACAGGCAGTCTCCCAAATAACCCAGCCTTGTGCAATTTTGTACATGATCATCAGCAACTTCAGTTGCACTCGGAAGCCTATTGAGAGTTACTCCAGCTCATAGAGCAATGGTATTACAGGTATGAACAGGTATAACTAACTGGGCTGCCACATTATGAACAACTTCAGGTTCTGCATAGTTTTCAAAGGCAGCCCAGTGAACAGTACATAAGTGTTGTTCAGTCACTAAATCGTTCCCACTCTTTGCGACTCAATAGACCAAAGCATGTCTTCCACTGTCTTCCAGAGTTTTCCCACATTCATGTTCATTGTGTCAATGATACTATCTAACCAACTCATCCTCTGCCATCACCTTCTCCTTTTGCCTTCAATCTTTCTCAACATCAGATTTTTTACCAGTGAGTCCTCTCTTCTCATTTGATGGCTGAAAGTATTTCAGCTTTAGCTTCAGAACTGCATAAGTAGGGACTCCCAATAAAGAAATGAGTGCAATTGACACACAGAATGGAGTTGCATAAAGGCTCTCCTGTACATCTGCCACCTGCTTTTTGAGCAGGAGCAGTGAGTCCAGGATGATCTCCAAATACCATATTTGTTCTAAATGAAAGAATATAAAATGTGTCTAGAAGCACTGATAGAAAATCTAGAGATTCAGGTTCAAGGGGAAAAAACCCACAGCTAAATGGTCTTCTTAGAGTTAAGCCAAAGTCTGTTATTCTTTGTCTAGATCCCACAATTTCCAGATACTTGAAATAGGACCTTGACAGTATCACTTGGAGTAGACAATGGGGCCATAGCAAATTATGACAGGCTTATGTTGTTCTCGTCAAAACATTTTCTTTTCTTTTCAGTGAGCTGAAATCCTGCATATTACAGGACTTTGTACTTACTTTGCATCTCACCAATTTAACTTCCTGTAGACCTTGAGGTAATCAAGGGAAATGGAGTAAGTAAAGGCTCAGAAGAGAATAAATTAGACATCAACGAAGCAGAGGAAATAATAGCAGATGGATGTTCTTTGGAGTGTCTCTTATCTCACCTTTGCTACTAAATTACTTTTTCTGAACAGCGAATTTCATCCATCTGTTATTATTCTCCTTGCTTCCCTGATTTCTCATTCCAGTTAATATGGGGATTCAGGCAAGTTTCAAACCAATAACTGAAATGTGAGGTTGAGAATCCATAGTCCACAAAGTGGGTAAAATGAGTGGATATTAAAATGCACTAATGAACATGTAGATGGAAAGAAGGCATTCAGCTCCAGAAATGGTGCATAGATGACAACAAATTGGATTAGGTTTATTGATGGTAACTCACTTCCCCAAACTGACACCATTTTATAAACATTAGATGGTGCATTTGAGTGCGGGATTATTAATTTTCTTTGCCATTTAATGATAGTTTGGATACAAAGAGAATATGCTTGGAATGAAGAACATTTTAGATGCTGTGGTGTCTCTGATATGTCCATGTAAATAGAAGATCAGTCAGCACATGAAATTAAAAAAAAAATTACTATATGAAACCTGAAAACCCCCAGTCTGTCAGTGTAGGCAAGTCTCAATGGGTGGGCAATTGAGCTGAAGAGGTATTTGCAGCTGAATGATAGAACAGATTTTTATAAGATTTCAGATTCTGAAGTATTGGCCAAGGAGCTGTGGTAGCACAGTAGTTAGAATGAAGTATTGCAGGCTAACTTTGCGTTCCCACTGCCAGGGGTTCAATCCTGATCAGGTGAAGGCTGACTAAGCCTTCTATCCAGTGGTGGGATTCAAATAATTTAACAACCAGTTCTCTGCCTTAATGACCAGCTAGGTAGGCAGGCTTGGTGATCATGTGATTGGGTGGGTGTGGCCAATTAATCAGCACTCATGTCGATGGGCGCTTCGCCTTAGCTGTTACAATGTAATAAGGGTTAACCAGAGAAACAGTTTCTGTAAGCAGGACAATAAAGATTAGGCTAGAAACAACACCAGAATGTTTCCTTCCTGCCTTCCTTACAGGATTAGCCCTGTAAAGTGGAAAAAAACAAAGGGAAATTTCTTCCAACAACCGGTTTTCCGAACTGCTTAGAAAGTTAACAAGTGATTCTCCCAAATAGGTGCAAACTGGCTGAATCCCACCACTGCTTCTATTCTTCCAAAGTCAAATTGTTGGGGGCCATATGCTGACTCTGTAAGCCACTTAGAGAGGGCTGTAGAATACTATGAAGAAGTACATAAATCTAAGCACTATTGCTTTTGCTATATCCAGATAAAATGGGATGGGAAATACCAGACTCTGAAAAAGTGCTCCCAGTCTGACTATAAACACCTTTCTAGAGGCATCATCATTATCATTTTAGCCAATGTCTATCCACTGCAGGATGAAGGCCTCTTCTGCATGTTTTCAACCAATATGGTCCTGAGCTTTCTTTTGCCAATTAAGCCTACAGTACTTGCTGGTGTTGTAGGTCCATTTTGTTTTAGGTCTCTTTCATGGAGGGAAGGAGTATACATTCATTCCGTAGAGTGAATGTCAGAAAATAACAGTGGGGAGGAGTTTAAACTAAAGAAGCTTCATTCTTTGAATGTAATAATTATGAGAGAATGCCAAACTATTCTTCAAAGTAATCTTGTTGTTTGATGAATAGTTTGATCGATTATGCACCACCCTTAGCAGCCACATAGATAGAATGACCTGCCCTCAATGTGGTCCTTGAGGTTTTCCAATGTTGCACCTATCACTGCTGTAATTGAATCTATACACCTTGCTATAGTTGTCCTCATTTTTAATTTCCTTCCACATTTCCTAGTATTATAAACTTCTTAAGACTCTGATGATTCCTACATTCTGATAATAATACCTGATAATCAATGGCAAATCTCAAATTTTATAGAAATGGAAATGACACTAATCAATGGCAAATCTCAAATTTTATAGAAATGGAAATGACACTATTTTTGTCTGAGCAAACAGGGTGTCAAGCCTATAGTGCAATCCATTTTACTAACAAACATTTATAATTAGTCAACTTATTTCATTAGGACGAGTACTAGTGAGGGAGAAGATACTGAATTCAGTGCTATAAAGATTTTTCTTATTAATTTCAAGAGATGATTATTGTAACAAAAGACATGTCACTTCACTGGGAAGCAAGATGGTCTGTAGTCAGTTGTTCAAGAATTTTTTACAGCATTTGAAAAAGTAAATTGAAATTTGAATCTCCATGTTATTTGATTTCATTCTTAACATGGATTTATATTAGCAATAGCAATAGCACTTAGACTTATATACCACTTCACAGTGCTTTACAGTCCTCTCTAAGCAGTTTACAGAGTCAGCATATTGCCCCCAACAATCTGGGTCCTCATTTTACTGGCCTCAGAAGGATGGAAGGCTGAGTCAACCTTCAGCCTGTGAGATTCAAAATGTCAAATTTCAGGCAGCTGGCAGTCAGCAGAAGTAGCCTGCAGTAGTGCATTCTAACCACTAAGCCACCATGGCTCATTAAAGACCAGATTTCTAATACATATTGAATTCCAATTGTGGTTAGGATTAAGATTATGATTAGGGTTAGCATTAGGGCTAGGACTCCATGAATTTGACCAGAAAAATAGATATCACCAATTGATTTGTAGAATATCAGTATGCTTACTGTAAGAAGCCTCTCATGTTTTGAAACTGCCCTATATGTGTTTCTTGGTAAAATATATGGAAAAATACCACTAGGATAGAAATACACTTAGGGTTAAGGTTATGTCTCCAAGAATTTATAGATAAAATAAATACTGCCAATAGAGTTGTAGAGTATAGATATGCCTAGGAGGCATTTCACACCTTATATGTGTTTCCTGATAAAATACATGGAAAAATCCCAATATGATGGATAACCATTAAGGGTTAAGGTTAAGGTTAGGGTTAGTTTTAGGTTCTTAGGAATCTAAGGGAGGCAGGAAACCAAAGCTACAGTACAAATTATAAGGAGACACATGGCTTAATGGTAAGCATAGGACTATTACAAAAATAGAATATAACAATCCTCAGTTGATTTTCAAATTACTAAAATGTTTGGGGGAAAAAATAAGTGAATGTTTTCCCTTTTGCTAAAACAGGTAGCCATAAACCATCAGTCTGTGGAAAGGAATACAATAAAGTTCCTGCATAATTTTCCCTAAGCGTTTTTCCTTTCTTTTGAAAGTAACACTTTTACAGAATTATTGGCTGAGCTCTGCCTATTGTAGTAGCAGATTTCTATTTTTGCTTGCAACTGAGTTCCATAATTCACTTAAATGATGATCTGTGTATCTGTATTATTTCGGGGATGCAAAGGAAAAAAGAACCAATTCCTGGCATTTAAATGCCTCTGTTCTTTTTTTTTTTTTAAAGTCTATATGTATTTTAATAGCATGAAGGTTAGCAGGGCCAATGTTAGACTTGATTAAACTTCAAGAAAGATGATAAGAGCTCTTCTCATATGCTGTATATATTTCAAGGTTATGATAATCAGTTTTACAGTTCATATTGTTGTCAACTGAAACTTTCCAGTTAATGAAGACTACAGCACTAAAATATGGTGAAGATCAGCATAATATAAAATGTGTTTTGTGTGTAAAGTCCACATTTCTTTCACAGTGAATAGAGAGCACAACAATTGTAAACTAAAAACCTAGTCAAGGTAATTGAATAAGCTGATGAGTTTTAATCAGATATAGAAAGGAGTTGCACGGTTCCCGTCTGGAAAGTTGACAATTCCATTAGAAGCGGATCAAAGCTAAAATAGTGTTCGGGTGATTCTATAGGGTTTTGTTAAATGCAAAAGCTGATCCCACCTGGATCATAAACTTGCCTGTGTTTTTCTGTGTTTGAAGAAAATGTTCCACTTATTCCAATATGTAATATGAAGAAAAATGACTATAAAAACAAACAAACAAACAAGCAAGCAAGCAAACAAAACAGTTTTCTTTCAAAAAAAAAAAATCTTAGATTCTTATTCTGGCTTTAAAATTTGGTCAGCTCAAAATGGTGAACAAGCCACCTGCCTTCTATTTTCTCCAGAACAATGACCCTGTGTGGAAAGCTGAAGTGAAATTGATAAAAGATTCAGGACCAACTGATAAACAAAACCCCAACCCCTGTGCATACAACATAAGAAGAATTTATATATATCTTGAAGCCCAGGATAGTTTAACCCATAACCACAGACCTGCAGTCATAGTGATCGCAACAGTTTTCCAAAATGTTCGGAACACCCCTATTTTTAGAAATGGACCATGCCGGTTGCGAATAGCTTTCCCCCCCCCCCCCCCCACCAATGAGAGTGTATGCAGTGTCATGCTTGCATCAGTTATTTGGTGTTTTCTGTAGCAGCATTTGAATTTGTATTTCGGTCATTTTGACTGCAGATCTTCATTAAAGTATTTCTTTTTATAATGTCAGGACCAAGTTTTCCACCAAAAAAAGTGTGATTTGGTGATCCAAACGTTGAATAAACTGTTTTAAAATGGTATGGAGAAGCAGAGAGTGATCTGAGTGAAGTGGAATCGATTGTGACAAAAACTTTGTAATGGACAATGAGGAACCCGCTGCTGCTGCCAATTCTGACATCAGCAATGATGAAGCTCTCAATGAAATTGATGACCAGGTACAATCTATGTCATGCAATAATGTGTGTGGCAAGAACAAATTCAAATGGTCTTCTGCACCTTTTGGAAGCAATAAATCCAGAACAGCTAGTCACAATAATGTTGTGCAATTACCTGGACTATTGCCAGCAGCTAGAAATTTCAGAAATTCACCTACTCCACTAGGGATTTGGAAATTATTATTTTCTAAAGAAATTATTAGTGTCATCATTCAGTGGACCAATGTAAAAATTAGAGAAGAAAGATTGAAGTTCAAGGATGAAGAAACAAAAAGTGACCTGCGCGATGTGGATTTGATATTTTTTGGTTTACTGCTCTATACATCAATGTTTAGCTTCAACCATGAAAACATTGAATGTCTTTTTGCTACCGAGGTCATTATGACCTCATGTCTGTAATAGCGTAGCTGAAATAGTATGTCTGTGATTAAGGCTTATTGTGGGGATTGTCAATCTTACTATGAACTTTCTCAGTTACTTAAATAACAAAAGAGATCCTTTAAAAGATGCCTCTCCAGAAATGCAGCTTTCTGATATATGGAAGAACACTGTCTCCAGTATGACTTCCAGGTTATGGAATACATTTCTCAAGAAGTCGTGGGTGGCCTCTAATCTTCCAGTATTTAGAAAAATGGTAAAATCACAAGTTTCTCAGAAAATCTTAAATTATTACTTGATTCTGATGAAATTAACTTTAATACTGAGTTTAATGGCATTGTTTCTTGCCATATTTTATATGACACATGTAAAAAAAATTCTTTTGAGTAAGAGATAAATAGAGAATATACCAGGCATTTCTCCCTTCTCTAGGCCTTACAGTGTTGCTTGTTGGTGTAGCTGCCTGCAGCCCTGATTCAGTGGAGATGCTTTGGTGGGCAAATTCTACCATGAAGGGAATCATCCAACATATCACTTGGAGAGAGGATTGAGGCCAAGACAGCAAGGAATACCCAATTATGCCATACCGAGGGAAGTGGTGGCTCATTAGCTAAGACATTGACCTTGTTGATCAGAAAGGTTGACTGTTTGGCTGTTTGAATCCCTAGCGTCGCATAACAGAGTGAGCACCCATTACTTGTCCCAGCTTCTGCCAACTAGCAGTTCAAAAGCATGTAAAAATGCAAGTAGAAAAATAGGAACCACTTTGGTGGGAAGGTAAAAATGTTCCGTGCACCATCGGCATTTAGTCATGCCAGCCACATAACCACAGAGATGCCTTCAGACAGCGCTGGCTCTTCAGTTTTGAAACAGAGATGAGCACTGCCCCCTAGAATCAGGAATGACTAGCACATATGTTCAAGGGGAACCTTTACATTTATAGCAATAGCAATAGCAATAGCAATAGCAATAGCAATAGCAGTTAGACTTATATACCGCTTCATAGGGCTTTCAGCCCTCTCTAAGCGGTTTACAGAGTCAGCATATCGCCCCCAACAACAATCCGGGTCCTCATTTTACCCACCTCGGAAGGATGGAAGGCTGAGTCAACCCTGAGCCGGTGAGATTTGAACAGCCGAACTGCAGAACTGTAGTCAGCTGAAGTAGTCAGCAGTGCTGCATTTACCTTTAGGGAAGTAGACCAGGAGCTGACAAGAAACTGTCTGAAGATAGGACAGGAAACCGAGATAATCCAAGGCAGTAAAAGCAAGATTTCTTCAAGACAACTCTGGCTTAGCATCTTGACCAAAGGATGATGTAACTAAATTGGGCAGAAATTCACTGTTTGTGTTTATGTATTTATCCTGTGATTGAGAAGTCATTGACCCTTTGAGGAAATTTTTGAGTTGAGTGAGTGATATGCTGAGCAAGCCTCTGGACATTGAGATTCTGGTCCACTGACTTCAGCAGTTATATGTGAAATTATTCTTGTATCTGTGTAATTCTGATTGTAGATTTGTTTTGGTTACTGTTTTAATACAATTTTAAAAATTTCACTGAGGACAATTCTATATGGGTCTATTATTTGTGGCATGTGAGAGAAGTAATAAATGGTGGAGAACTCTCTTTACAATTTCTGCTGAGCAGGATTTTCCTCAGAATACCTCATTCCATTTACATGTTTAAATAACATTTATTGTATTTTTAAATGATTCTTTGTCATCCTTGTCAACCAATGCTATCCTTGTAAAGCAAGGAGAGAATCAACCTAGAACTAAGGACAAGTTTACTGATAGTTAGAACAATTAATAAGTGGAACTACTTGCCTCTAGAAGTTGTGGATGCTCTAACACTGGAAGTTTTTAAGAAGGTACTTGTCTGAAATGGTATAGGTCTCCTGCTTGAGCATGGGGTTGGACCAGAAGATCTCCAAGGTTCCTTCCAATTCTGTTGTTCTGTTCTGCAGAATGTTAAATAATTGCTATAAATACATTTAACTGGTAAATTAATTGTAATAAAGAAAGAAGGAAGAACAAGTTCATTTTTCCTATGTTGGTTAAAAGTGGCCATTGTTATTATAAGTTTCTATGATTTAAGAGCCTGTGTGCCTAGATTCAAGACCCACTATAGTAATATTCTCACAGTTCACAAGACATTACATTTTAGCTTTAATTCCTCAGCTGTAAAAAAAAAATGTTGACCTGTCTGATAGAGTTGTTGTAAGGACAAGTTCAATAAAGACTATAAACACACCATTGCTATGCCTATGATAAATGGTAGGTGCAGGATTTTTGACAGCACAGCAGAGGGAAAAAAAGCCCTTGTGGTCAGTAAGCAATGCTCAGAAGTATTAAAGTATTCAATTTTTGTGTGTGTCTGTGCATATGTGCGCAATCAGCTTATTCAAATTGATATAGCATACTAGGCACATTATTTTATGCTTTATTTTAAAAAAAAACCACAAATTATTTTCACTGGATTTTATGTCTCAATTTATCTGGTAGAGGAGGGGGGAGACCCTTTGTGGTGGTGCATTTGAATCTATGCAGAATGCGAGCATTGTTATCTCCACAGAATTTGAAATGAGAACCTATCTGGCTCCAGAAGAAACAATAAAGTGGTATTAAAGAGGCTGGAGTATTTGGCTTTTCGGGTGTTTCATGAGATGGAAAGGTTTATGTTGAAAAAAGAAATGTATTTTAAAAAAGGAGCAAGACAATCTTAGTTTCGTTCCACAAGCGGTCCAGGCTTAACATGACAAATGGGAGGAAGTCTCAGCCTCTCTTAACTAATTTTATTTGAGGACTAAAACATTTATTAACCACAGGAAGTTGGAAGAAAGAACAAACAGAAAATTATTCTTTCTCAAATGACTGCATCAGTAGTTCAGTCATTTTATATATTATATTTTAATGGTGAATTGTGATCTTCTCAGTGTTAGATGCCTAGTGTTCTGTGGTACAAATTCAGGCTATCTAATAGTTGTCAGCTTTGGTTCCATTGCCTGAGTTATCAAACTATGAGAAGTAGTCATCACAATTGAATCCAGCTGTCCATCCACTTCAATTGCACATTTCTGATGTTCCCCAATGTTATGTTTATGATAAGGTTGCCATCTCTTGGCTACAAAACCTTTGAGTGGCTACTGATATTTCAGTTTACTATCTATATCTACTTACTGTAACCCAGTGGTGCCCTAGATGAATGCAGACCATATAGGGCCACCTTAAGTCTACAGTTATCCTAATTGCCAATCAGCATTGATAAACAGGGATTATATAATGCCCTTAGAAGGTACCAGACAAAGTCAAGGCTGAACATGTGTAATGTTTTTTATTTTGTAAGTTCCTCACTATTAATTTGGTAGATAACCTGAGATGGAAGAATCTATAATATTCTTTCCAGCATTGTACAAAATTAAAAGATTTGGAACAAACCAAGTTGTCAGTCATATACAGTAGATGATTTTAATCACAAACCTATTGTCTATCTTGCTAAATAGAATAAACGTGCACTTGAAATTCACAAATACACTGGAAGTGTCATGATGACTTTCTTTGAAAACCTGGAATATTAAAATTAGATCTTCCTATAAGATGGCTGCCTATCTTTAATTAATTAATTGCTAATAGTGTCTAAAACCTGGGACTGCTGAATGCCTTGTATTTCTGTAATGCAGAGAACAAAGGGGATTTGATCTTAGTTGATAAGTCTAGATTTGTCACCTGAAGAAAGGATAATGGCAGCATTCTAATGCTAATAGATGTTTTTCATACACGCATATATGGTGCTTCTTTCCTCTTCCTTCCTTCCATGCATAAGCAACACACACACACACACACACACACACACACACACACACACACACATCAACCTCTCGCATAGGGCTAATATAATATAAATAATAGATTAAAATACAGATATAGATCACAGGCAAACAATATCTTTAAAATTAAGCTTGTACTTTATTTATGAAAAGAAAACTCCTTTAAAGGAATAGAGTAAGCTTGTGTTGTAAATCATGGAAATGATAGCTGGGGTAGTGTGTAAGTGGCAAAGTTTGCACTCTTATAACAATCCCATCCACTAGGAAGAAAAACCTATTAAATCTAGGACAGAATTATTTGTTAACACATGATTTTTCAGCTGGGGATTCCTCTCCCATTAATAATAGAAGACATTAGTATTACAGACCTAAATTGTAAGGCAAAGGTAAGGCAGTTTTTGGTTCTATGGTGATGCTGAACTATACTTACAGAGCTGGTGATGGTTATGCACAAGTTCTGTGCTCTTCAAATTAAGGATTATTGAGTTTTATCACAGGAGGGGTACACTATTCATTTATTTAGTACACATTCTAAGACAGTGGCAACAAAGCAAGACTAAGCAATATAATCTCTTCCTTCTGCTCCCAGCCCCAGATATGGTCTCTGGAAAGCAGCTGCTTTTTTGATAGGATGGATCATACTTTCCTTGGCATCATTCCTCTATTTATGAAAGGTTTTATATCCAAGAATGTCATTTCAAATCATCTCCCCATCTGTATTTCATATAACTGCTAGCTGCTAGGTAAATAAATTTGTTGAACATAGTGAGGACATAGTAGAGGAATGTTGTGGCAATTTATGGTGTTCAGAAGATGATTTAATAATTGGTTATATGGCATTCTGGCCGAACTCTGTTATCTAAAAGTATCCAAAAGACAAGAAGACCCTTCTATTTCTTTCTGTCTTCCTAAATGCACAGGATTATTATTAATTGAAGTATCTCTAGAATCAGGAAGCTCTTCTAGTGCTACCAGTATAAGGTAAAGATAAAGGTTCACCTCACACATATGTGCTAGTCATTCCCAACTCTAGGGGGGGAGTGCTCATCTCTGTTTCAAAGCCGAAGAGCCAGCGCTGTCCAAAGACGTCTCTGGGGTCATGTGGCCGGCATAACTAAACACCAAAGGTGCGCAGAACACTGTTACCTTCCCACCAAGGTGGTCCTTTTTTTTCTACTTGCATTTTTACATGCTTTCAAACAGCTAGGTTAGCAGAATGTGGAACAAATAATGGGAACTTAATCCGTTATACGGCACTAGGAATACGAACCAGTATACCAGTAGCTATACCAGCTACCAGTATAAACATCTGCTATTTCTTTTTCCTTCTGTCACTCTACACATGCACATTAACATAAATAACATATTGTAACCTCTGATGTAAGACTGGTTTTCTTGAAGCAATTTGGTCAACTTCTGTACTTGAAACATAGCTCATCTTTTATTGGAGGTACAGAGGCTACTAATGGCCCTGTATGTGTGACATATCATAAAGAGATCTACAGTTCTAGAGACAACCAGAGGTGGGTTTCTGCCAGTTTGGCCCAGATCAGGCAGTGGCCGGAGACTCCACCCACCTGTCCAGAGGCTTCTGCGCATGTGCAGAAGCATTGCGTGAGTGTGCAACCTGTAGTAAAATAAATTGAAACCCACCATTGGAGACAAGCATAGAGAATGGACTATAATTTCATTGCCAAAGTTAACAGGGGACTAAATATCTCTTCAGGAGGCAGTGCCAAGAGCCAAACTCCCAACAGTGCTGAGTGGGACAAGGTTATAAACTCCATTTGATTTTTAATTACAATATAAATACAATTAATACAATTCCTATCTAATATTTGAAAACTATCATCAGTTTCTGAAGGTACTTGGGTGCCGTACTCAATACTTTTTGGAGCTGTATGTAGCCTTAGAGTTTCAAGCTAAAACTTTTTCTTCTAGGAAGATTTGACATGTTGACAGATAGAAGAAACGGAATTCTAAATGTTGGGTTTTCTCATTTCTCTCAGTCTCACAATATCAGAGGTGCCATACTTTTCTCATCACTGTTTCCATCCAGTCATTTGGTTGGAAGAGAAAATGGCTGTGTGTATTTCCACTATTTGCAGCTAGAATACAAATTGGATCTATTTTCTACTCAGGAGTTGGTATTAAAATACTGAGCAGCTTATAACAAGTAGCCCTCGGGCATATTTCACTTTTTATATCATGAGCTCATTCAACTTTGGCTTAGAGAAGGGGCCATTCTCCACCTTGGAATAATATTTTCCCAAGTGGATAAGTAGGGAAAATGGATGTGTTATACTGGCTCTTCATTCTGAGCTTGCTGTTTCTCCCTATAGACCTCAGTGGTGTGTAATTGATTTGCTTGTTGTTGGCTTTAATATATTGGCTTAGCGCTCATATAATTAAAACAGGTTGAGTTTTATTTCAATGCTGTGAGAGACTAGTAGAGAATGCAAGGTGAAAATAAATGTTAAATTCTGCATATTTTTTTCAGATTCTTGGAAGCCAACACAGTTTTTCCATGTGAAAATATCTGTGACAGTTTTCATCCAGCCTGGTATTGAAAGACAGTTGATGAACAACACAAGTAGGGAAGATGCTGTGGAGCTCCTGTCCTCTTCATGGCCATTTGGTTAGCTGTTGCTGTTATTTATTACATTTATATGCAATATGTAACCCAGTTCATAAATTATTTAAAACGTGAAAAACGAGATAATAAAAATAACAAACCAGACAGAAACAAAAGTTTCTCAACGAAAGTTAAAAGGGTCTTCAACCACTTTTGCCAAAAAGCCAGATCTTAAGGCCTTCAAAGCATCAGCAAGAAGGGGACTTTTAGATCTTGTGGGGTATCTCATTCCAAAGGGCAGGTGCTGCAACAGAGAAAGCACACTTCTGAGGTCTCAACACATGTCAATATATGCTTAATTGGAAGAACCCAGCGTGTACCAGACCAACCAGATTGAACTGGGATGATATGGGAGATTGCCAGCCCCTGAAGTAACCAGGACCTATGCTATGAGGGGCTTTAGAGGCAACAAGCATTACCTTGGCTTGCACCCAGTAATAAACTGGCATCTAGTGCAGCTCACAAAGGCTTGTCTCTCACTGCTTATACTGCTGCATTTTGGATCTTATAGGACTGCCGTATTTTGGATCTTCCTGTTGAAGCTTCAAACACATGCCTGCACAGGCCATGTCCACCCCAGGCCCGCAAGGGCAAAAAACTCCTGATATGTTGTGATATGGCCCGCAATGTGATTGGGTTTGGCACCCCTGTTCTAGGTGGTCTTCAAGGACAGCTCCAGATAGACCACTTTGCAGTAGTCAAGCTCTGAAGTGACCAGGACTTGAGCGACTGTCTGAAGGATCCTCCTGACCTAGAAAAGGGTGAAACAGGCACATGGGATGAAGAGGACAAAGGCCATTTCAGCTACAGCTGCTATCTGCTCATTGAACAGAAGTGGGGAGTCCAAAAGTAACTTGTGGTAGTATGTGAAGAATGGAAGAACAAGATATTTTGACTCATGTTGTAGGTGAGGAAAACCTGAATATTCACTGTAAGGGACATCCAGACAAAGTGTGTTCTTGAGAGGTAGCAGATTATAGCAACTTTTTTAGGTAGGACCATTTATGACCAGGACAACTGACAGAACATGGAAAGGAGAACTTTAAATGGGAGGAAATTCCTAATGATGCAATAGAAGGGGAAAATACTTTTGTTTCTGATTTCTTTAGCTACTAAGTAGGAGGAGAGGTGAGTTTTGAAATATGAAATAAATATTGCCTCAGGTAAGGGAAGACATGTAGAATTTAGAGATGGGGAGATTTCCTGATGAATGAAATAAAATAAAGATGGAAAAAGTGGGTAAACTTCTATAGTTGCTCCAATTCCACTTTAAATGGTTTTATTGGATTTTAGTAATAATTTGTGTTTGGAATTCTGCACTTTGATATGGCCCATGGGATAATACGTAAAATAAACTAACTCTATAGTTGTCAAAACCAAAAATGAGGTAAAAGGAGAAGGACCCAACACTTCTAAATTAATATGGAGAGGGAAGAGAGTAAATGGAGAGAAGGATAGTGAGCAATTTTCAAGACCAGCAATGGCTGTAATGTCAGTGTAATATAACTGCTCAGTTTCAGGGCCACCAAGTTAATTTGAAAGGGTGGGAGAAAGAAGCCATCAGTTTAAACTCTGAAGAGCATGAAAATCACAAACCTCTACTTACTGGCAGTGGGAAATCAATTATATACCATTGCTTTGTGGTAGTTGCATTACATCTGCATTAAAGACTTCAATTCAGCTGTGCCATGGCTGTGGCTCTTCTACTGAGTCAAGCTGAGAGATGGCGCTAAGCTGTGAAATGTCAAAAGATGGATGATTTACTGCTGAGTCCAAGTCAGGAAGCCTTGAGAGTTCAACCTTCACCAGCAAAGTCATGCAGATTCTCCATGCTACTCCTCAAAGTACCCATTTAAATAAATTGAACACATTTTAGGTTAAGCATATATTCTAGATTGCCTGAGCCTCATGTTTCTATGTTCGAGTTAACTCCTTGTGTAGTTAACCACTATGGCTCAAATGCAGTGGTGGAATTCAAGTAATTTAACAACCGGTTCTCTGCCCTAATGATTTCTTCCCACAACCAATTTGCCAAACTGTTCAGAAAGCTAACAGCCAGTTCTTCCGAAGTGGTGCAAACTGGCTGAATCCCACCACTGCTCAAATGCAGCAGTCAAAACATTTTTCCCCACATAAATGTTCAGGACAGTGCAGGTCCTACAGCTTTTTTATATGGGGAAGAAAATCTCATTGAAGTACATTAGAATTCTTATTTTTGGTGTAGTTTATTAATTTTAACTGCTGGCTCCAATGCAACTTGGACAAAAAAATGACCCAGATGATCACGTTCTCAATAGAATTTAATATTGCCCTCCCCTCTTAGAAGACAATGGATCTCTGCCTTGAGAAAAATCAGGTACTGCAGAAGTAAGAAGGAGAAACTTGATGGCTATTTTGAGGTCTTGCAATCAGAGTGTATTCTGAAAACGATGGAAATAATATTCAGTTCTATCACATATAACCCTGCCCCCATCCATACAGGTTATTGTTCATAGAAACATCATTGTCCCTTAGGTGGATTAGAAATCACATCATGACAATGAATTCAACAATACTTGACAAGACCATTTATTATAACAGTTTTATTGTGCAAAAATATGATGCAGACAGTTATGCATAAGTATTCCAAATAAAAGCATTGGGTTTCCAAAGAGTTGCATGGATACATTAGCAGTGGCAAAAAGCTCTGGATAATGAGTACAGTTGCACGCCACAATTCACATTTTTGATTAACAATCCAGCTCCATGTTCAGCTGCAAGCCAGCCAGATACTTTGAATAAGAAATAAATTCTGTCCTTGTGAAAATGACACATCTGGCTTTGTAGAGAGGTAACTTGAATATGTAATGCTGCTGTATGAAAGCTGGGGGATGGGGGTGTGTGGAGTGATGGAAAGAAGGTTTCCCCACTTTCAATCTTGATTCTAGGCATGATTACGTGCACATAATCATATAGAGGTCATTGTATGTCTGCTGAGAAAAACAAACAAATAAATAACAAAATACATCAGCTTGCTTTCTTATATTGCATAGAATCTTTGCTACTTTTTGTCAAGACATTCATATCCTTGAATCAAAAGGAGAGCTACTTGGGGCTCATAAATCAGGATTACTAAAATATATCAGAAGATCTGAAGCAGTTTTACTACAAATATTAGCGATGTTATGGGCCTCTGGATTGCACTGGAATATGGATGAGCACAAACCATTTAGGAACAAATATTCTTGTTGATAACTGACAGCCAGCCAAAAGCAAGCCCTGATAAAGATAAATAACCTGTACTCAGGGAAATTTTGTGCATCATTAAACATGGTGAGCATATTAGCTAGCAGGGGGTGGAGCTGAATCCCTAAAGAGATAAATCTAAATTATGTGCCGTGCAGTGATCATAACTGTAATGCACCATCTTGGCTAACTAGCTGACATCAACAGGGAAGGGAATTTCAGATTTCAACGGATCTAAACTACACAGCACTGCAGCACGCATACAGATTAACTGGAGCGTATTTATGAATTTTTCGCCTTGTCCTGTTTTCGCTTTCGCTCAACACCAAGTTCAAGGAATTCAAAATTTTCTTGTTGGTTCCTGGGCCCTCCTCCCCACTGCCAGGCCAGTTGATAAATGACACTTCAATTTGCTTTCTATTAATCATCCTCGGTCACATTTGCATCAGCTCCCTTTGAAAGAGCCCTACAGGGGATATAGGGTTGGGCTATAAAGGGGGAGTTTTCTTTAAAAAAACACAGATTTAGTTGTGCATCGATACCTTCTTACTCATAGAGAAGTTTATTTTGAGGATGTTGGCATGATATTCTGCTTAGCTGTAGCAGTCACACTAAAAATTAATAGAATCTGAAGTTGTCTATGTCCCATAGTACTTATTAGAGGAAACAGCAACAACAGGAGAATTTTTAATTCTCCCGAAGATGCAGAGAGTTTCATATCCACTGGGAAAGGGGATTTCTCTTACTACCAGGGAGCAATAATTGAGGCTCCCAAGACAATCGGCTACTATTGCTAGTTAACTTTCACAGAATAATAAGAAAAGCAATAATTTCACCAAGCAAGAAATGAACCCATAGTAGAACCACGTACAAAGGGTCTTTTCCAATGGAAGGAAAAATTACCCCAAAATTTCTCCAGAAGAAGATTCTATTTTATCATTAAAAGTAGAAGAATTATTGAAAAAATAAATGAAAATGTGGACTTTCCCTCTGTGTTTTTACTAAGATTCAACTGAATCCAGAGAAAGTGTGCACCTCTAGAAAGATGATGGTGAAAAAAAGTCAATCATGTCCACCCCTGGACACCTTGTAACTAATTAGAACATCAAATTCCATCCATGAGCATTTCTTGGAAATCCTCTTTTCTTTGGAAGAATTTCCAAAATAAATTCTCCTTCATCTAAATGAATGTCAACTAGTAGAAAATAAGATTCATTTATCTACCTTGTCCCAGATCAGTTTTAAACTTCAGGTTACCAGCTCACTTGTTAGAGAATGAGAATAAGCGCAATGGCTAGATAATTAACATTACGTCTCGAAGAACCAGATTTTAATCCCTATTTACCCACAAGGTTCAATGGATAACTTTTGGTCAACTATTGTCCTAGCCTAATATATTTCTCAGGACTGTGGTGAGGATAGAATGGGCAAAGAAACCATGTCTGGAGCTCTTGTGGCATAGTGGTTACAATGTAGTACTATGGGCAAACTCTGCCCACAGCCTAGAGTTTGATCCTGATGGGCTTTAGGTTGACTCAGCCTTCCATCCCTCTGAGATCAGTAAAATGAGGAGCAAGATTATTGGGGGCAATATGCTGATATATACCAGAGAGTGCTGTAGAGCACAATGGGGCGGTATATAAGTCTAAGTGCTATTGCTATGTTTGCTGCCTTAAATTCTAGCAGAGATATAGTTTTCAACAGCAAACGAGAATAGGTAATTGTTATCACTGTAGAGTAGGCTAGAAATCAATGCCACTTAAGTCTAAAATTATGTTTACTTGGAGACTTCCAGAGAAGCAACGGTGATCTGAAGATAGCTCCATGAGAGTGAAGCCAATGACTCCGGTAATAAAAGGAGTCAGTGAATGGACCAGTTTCCCAGAACTCCCCTCTGGATCAATAAATTGACTATGGCCACTTGCAAATTTACTCTGCACAGAGCATACCTGTAAGAGATTGTAAAATAACAATATTCTTGGGTGTGACAACTCTGGGAGCAAGGAGAAACTCATCCAGCCCAAGTTGTGGTCTTGCACCTTCCAGTAAACACTGGCATTGGCCACATTTTTTCTTAACTACTTTAAGAAGTTTCTTATTATTCATGTATTTATTAAATTTATATGTTGCCCATCTCACTATCCACAGTGATTATTGACACTTATTGATTTTCTATATGCTAAGAAATTTCTTAGCGCAAGTTTCATCATGCCAGGAGACATTCCTTTTACCCTGGATGAAAGTTTAAGAATTTAAAAGAAAACTTTTAATGTTTGGAAAACAGCAAATGGGGAACTGGAACACTAATGTTTCAAAAGGCCAGATGGAGTTGAAAGAGCATTTCCTGTGAGGTATTTAATTTTTTTTTGAAAGAATATGATGAAGATTTTGAAATTAACAGTAAGAAATTTTTCTGTGGGAAAGTTTTGTTGATTGGAAAATAAACATATGGTGAGAGGGGACTTTGAAGATTGAGGAAGTTTGGGAGAACTAAGGATATAATTAGAGAAGAAGAAGCCCATTAATACAATGAAGTCATATTATTTGACTATGAAATTAAAGTTGTTTGAGAACAATATATTCAGAAATTACTTACAAGATTGTCTGATACTATAAAATTGGATTTAACAGAGTATATAAAAGAACAGAGTTTACTGGATATAATCGAGATTTAGACTGATTTGAATGTGGATTTGAAAATGGATTTTTTTTAAAATCCCCGACTATAAGAGTGAAATGGAAAAAAGATGCTATGGATTTGAACATGGATTTAAAAATGCCTGATTAAAAGAATGATATGGAAAAGAATGACACAATGGATTTACATATGACACTGGCTGCTGTCTTAACAACTAAAGAGGACACACAAATAATAAATCAGAGTAATGATTTGGAAAGCCTTCTTATCTTGGATTTGCAAAGGGGACATGTTAAACTACTGAAGTTGTTCCTAAAAGAAGACAAATAGAAAATGATAAAACAACTTGTAGGACATTATTTGATGGGATTAAAGATTATGTTTTATAAAAGTCAATGGAAGAAATATAAACTGAAGTTATTTGACCAGGATTAAAATATATGTGTTGTGGTTCCTGGTAGCTATTAATAGAATTTCTTTTTGACCAGAACTGAATGGGGAGGCTTTAAATATCTGTTTATAAATAGAAGATATTTATTTTATAGAGAAAGTGATATGCTGGAATACAAAACTGATTTATTTGACAAAAGGGAGTGTGAAACTGTAACCCTTAGATCAGACTATCCCATGGAGCCTCACATAAAGAAATGTATTCAGAAATGCAAATTGTAGCTTCCTTTTAGTTATAAAAGGGTAAATGGTGTTTCTCTAATCCCAGAAAATCATCGTAGAGGGCAATAGGTCCTGGTTTAACATTTCCTTGTTGAAAGCATTTTCCTGGAGACTGCCAATCTGAAAGACAAAGTTAGTTCCTTGTGGACTTTTCACAGCTTTAATTTTAAGAGAAAAGTATTAACTGTATCTGGATAATGGACTGAATTAGAGAGTTTAATAACAGTAGGGATCACAAAATCATAACCAAAACAGATTTCAAGCAAATTCTTCTGCTTTTAAAAAAATGAACATCAAGATAGGTCAGAGAGTAGTACTGTATATAAACAAATTATTAGAAAAACACAGACTCTACTTAGTCTACAGAATGTGTAAAACATCTCCTTGATCCCATCTGTCTGGAGGCAATGTGCCTTGTTAGGTTTATATCTTGAATGACCATTGTTGTTGTGCAAAATCGGAGCCCTAAAAGATCATTCAACTTTTATTCTCTGCAAGAACTGCTAAAAGACAAAAGGAAATGATAGAATGCAAATTCAGATTTTCATTTTCCATGTGGACATAGCCTTCTTCTCAAGTAGCCTTCCATGTATGTTGTAAATCGTGGGGAAGAAGAGAGCTGTCCGAGGTGCCTTGAAAGTTGGATGATGAGAGATATCCTCTTATGTGGCTTCCACATGTTTAAGAATCCAAATTATCATGGATATTTACAGTATGTACATTTCTTTTACAATATTGCTCTTCCCATGGGGATCTTAGGACTTGTGGAATTTAATGTTATTGCTAAATGTCAGCCCTACTCATACAGTACAATTTAGTTATGCCAAATAAGGGTAAAGGGAACAATATTTTTTTTCAACCTTTTTCCCATGAAGACATTTAAATGCCTTTCTGAAGCAATTAGAGTGAATGCATATTGGAAACTATAAAAAAATTATAGGGATAAAGTTCTCATCATAACATTGCATGCAAAGTAGCACTTTTCTGCCAGCTTTGTTTCACATTGAAAAGAAGTTTCAATGGAAGTTAATAAATCACGTTCACTTTGACATATACAGAATAAGCATCTGTGTACTTGCTGCTGCAGTAGACAAACATTTATTTGCAAGTTCATTAAGGGCCGAACTGCTATTGCTTGCCAGACAATTTAGGAATGACACTTTTGAATATGTGGCTTAATGTACTTGTCCTTAGAAAAATCCTGCTTCTCTGAAACAGTATCTATTTAGCATGTCATATTTCAGAGGGTTTCTGAGACGAGGAATCCAGTGTTAAATAATAGTGAAAAGCTGATGCATCTAATATTAATTTCCATTAAGAGTCAGCTGCATATTAATCTCCATTTAATTACATGCTATAAGCTATGCAAATGCAAAGATCTGAATGTGTGTCAATCAATTCTTATATAATTATAGGTTCCCAAATTGCTTTAGTTTTTTAGATGATATAAAAAAAAACCTTAATTCCAACCCTCTAATAAAGTAGGTTGATTGCCACTTTTGATAAAAAGATAGCTAGATGGTAAATGTTCGAAAGACACAGAGAAGGACAGATAGATAGGTAGGCTATGCAAATCCGAATGGTGAACTAATTTAAGAAAAGACCTATATTTTCATCTTATATGGTAGTGGTTGTCTGTAAAGGAAGATAATTTAATTCAGGATTTGCCCAACCCTGTGATTCCAAGGTTATTGTGGGTACGACCTCCGTACACCATCCAAAAGCTACCAAGTTGTGATTTTTGATATGAAATAAGGAAAATTATTATATATAAAGGGAACCTATATCATGAGTTAACCCAAATTAGATTTTTATTACCTTAAATGTAATAAAAATGCAGGTTAAGATTTGTCAAGCCTTGCTGATTGTTTGAAGGGCTATCCCCTGGAATGATGTTCAGAATGAAACAGAATGTGATATATCTTGAATTTCATACGTATGTCAGACCCAATGATTGTGTCACTAGCTAAAATTGTAGATTTCTCTTATAACTCCAGGATATCCCATGCAATCCTGACCAATGGTGGGATTCAAAATTTTTTACTACTGGTTCTGTGGGTGTGACTTTGTAGGTGTGGTGTGGCTTTATGGGGGTGGCAGGAGAAGGATACTGCAAAAAACCTATTCCCTCCCCCAACACGCTAACCTGCTTTCCAGATCCATTTTCCTATTCAGAGTAACAAAAGAAGATCAGCTGGGAGGCAGCAGGGGCGGGGCCAGCCTATTTGCCGGTTCTCTGAACTATTCAAAATTTCTGCTACTGATTCTCCAGAACCTGTCAGAACTGGTTGAATACCACTTATGATCCTCACCGGGTTTGATATTATAAGGATCACAGAAGCTGGAACAGAAAAGAAGCCCAGTCAGTTTCCCTCAATCCATCTCTAACTGAGCTTTTATAGTATCTACAATTTTGGAGGAGGGAAAAGATTTCTCCTTTGCTTTCAAAAGTGGAGGAATGGCTGCAGGCTTTTTTTTGGTGGTGGGATGATGCTCTTTAAAATGCCTGCATATTTGAGTAATCTGAACTGGCAAATGTTTCACTGGTCTTTTCATTATTTAACAAGGGAGAAAATAATGTTTGATCATCATTTCAAGAAGTGATAGAGCATCGTAAGAATTTTGAGGTCTTTCTGCTTATATGACTTGATCTTGTCCAGTCATGACATATTTTGGTTTCAAGCTACAATATATACTGTGTTTAATGTAGCTTTAGGAAAAATGGTTAATAATTAAAAATATGATGCGATGTTACATTCCTGAAATATGGCATTGATACTTATTAAGAATTCTGGTTGTTAAGCCTAGAGCTTGGCAAAGATAAGTATTTTATGTAGTTGGAAAGTAATCTATACTGATGATATTTAATAGTGGATTCAAGCTATGGATTATCAATGTCATTTTATTTAAAAATGAGAAAATGGAACAATATCTTGTTTTCAATTTATATTTAATAAGATTAAAATTGAATCCATTTTATGTTATTATGATGTGGTGCCTTGTTTCTCTTTTCCTTTGTTTCTTTTTTCTTCTCCTTAAGTTTATTTGATTTTAATCAGTAGTATTCTATTCTATCAGTGTTGTATTATTAGTCTTGCTTGGTTAGCATTCATTAATAAAAATAAATTAAAAAAAGAAGTAGGGTTGCCTCCATACAGTTACCACATCCAATTTATTTTTCACTCCCTCCCTCTATCCCTTTCTTCTGTAAATGGCAAACATGATAACAAATTTGGCTGTATTGCACTGGCAACAACAACAATAAGCACCTTCATATAATTGTACACTGCAGCTCATTAGTGCAACACAGTAGTGGGTTTCAAAAATTGTTCGAACCTACTCTGTGGGTGTGGCATCCTTTGTGGGAGTGGCTTGCCACCCATGTGCCCGGATGGGAGTGGCTTGCCGCCCATCTGAACCAGATATGAAGATGCCGATGACACTTGTCAGAACCACCTTAAATTACCTCACACACAGCACTGGCATGCATAAGAATATGATGTAAACTTGTTTTTTAAAAGGCATCTTTGGTTTGCATTAAAACAACTTCAACAGACGCAATGTTCTGATTGCACCACAAATGCAGTAGTCATCCTTACCTTTCACAGAGGCACTGAGTTTTATAAATATGAGCATGATAGTGTAGAATAATCATATCCAAGGACCAGTGGTGGGTTTCAAAATTTTTTGGAACCTCTTCTGTAGGTGTGGCCTGCTTTCCAGGTCCACTGGTGGAATCTCTTCTAACCGCTTTGGTAGATTTGACGAACTGGTTCTACCGAATAGGTGCGAACTTGTAGGAACCCACCTCTGGTGCAACGTATCTAGAGCTTTCTAGTTCAAAAGTTGTAGAAATGTTTGAAATCTGTAAGTCCTGACTTTGTAGATAAACATACAGATTAATTGTCAGATATCACCTAATTTTTCTTTTTTTAAAATGAAACAACAAAAGGATTGGATTGGCTTTTTATAGTTAACTATCTCAGAAAACCTGCATCTCCCAAAGCAATTCAAGAGAAATTGAATTGCTAGAATTTGGACTCTGAAATACTGGAATTTTGGCACAAAAAGACAACCATCTTAGCACCTTTTCTGAAGAACTTACTATGAGAATAAGAACAGAGTACAAGCTAGAAGGAAAATCCCACAACATTAAGGTGACTGGAAATCAGACTGCGTACAGTAAATCATGAGAAACAAAATAATCTAACATGCTTTAAAACCAATTATATTTTTAATACATTACTTTCCCACCAAGCTCTCAAGAGGCCTGTGCTTCCTGCTACTGCTTTCATTCAGGTTCAATAAGTGATTTAAATCTTTCAGCAGCAAACACTTCTAATAATTAGTAAATTTAATTAGCAAAAACACTGGCTTTTATTACTGTACTTTTTGCACTATACACTAGCAAAAGCATATAATTCACTTGCCAGTTACATTTACTTTAGTTTTCAGTGAGTGGGATATTCAATGATGTTTAAGAAAGTGTCATGCAAAAATGTTGGCATATATATGACAAGGGCATTTTTCTACATCACTTTCTACTCTCTTCTTAGATCTCAAAAGCTGGAGAATAATTTCTTAGTAGAAATAAATTTATTAAGTTTCATGTTACTTAATAAGCCAACATTTTTTAAAAAAATATCCTGTTCCATTTCATGGGAAAGATGCAAAACCTTTAGAGGGAGAAAAATAACATTGGCCTTTGGACAGCTTCCTAGGTATGGCTCCTATAAAAAATAGTTGACAGTATAACATAGAACAATGTAGGCCCTGGGAGAACCATCTAAACTTTTCTTAATTTGCATTGTATACTTAACTAAGTATAGTTCAATTACATTTAATTCCTTAGTATTACAAATTAAATAATATGAATTTAATGTATTACTGTTAAATACATTGTATTGCAAATTAAATTCCAGTGACAGGTTTGGATGATGCTTGGGAAGGGCATCCAAACATTCAATCCTCATGTTGTCTACCCTTTTCATAGTATGGTTGTCCTGGGGTTTGGGATCTCAAATAGTGCCTATGCCCTCCCATCAGACTTACACCAATTATAATTATTATAATAATTGCATTGTATTCAGAAAAAAAGGAAGTAGATCTTTTGATAGAAGTGGGATCCTAGATTTTTTTTCTGGATAGTTGCGATGTAATACAACAAGTACAACTTAGTATAGCTCCATAGTTTATGTAGCTCACTTTCACACTTTAGTTATGGCACGAGTGGGGCCTGACTTTAATGGCAGGTTTTAATAGTGTATAATAGCTTGTGGCAGGAACTTAAATAGTTATCTGCCATGTGTTTATCCTATAAAATGTAACATTCAGGGCAATGAGACCACAAATGTTTATTAAAGTTCTTTAATAAATGTGTGGTTTAGATGGGAAGAGTTTCGTAGGATTGCCTGCCTGCTTGCCTATCTCTCATATTGCACCTATCTCACTTAAAGGCTACTCTAGGCAGCTTATGACCAATAAAGCACCAATATAAGACATTACATTGTTAAAACAATAGTGATACTAAATAGTGATACTGGTTTAATATTGACAAAGAATGGGAGGAAAGGAGCAAGATGCATGCAGTGAGGAGGTGGGGTCTTATCTTAGTCCATTAACCACCTCCACAATGACATGCCCCCATTGGAGCCCCAGCTTCATATCCATATCCATATCCAATATCATAGGGCTGGGGTATCAAATTGGTGGCCCGTGGGCCAAATGCATCACATGCCCACCCCAGCTTCGTGAATGGGAAAAACTTCATGAAACACCACATGATGGCAACGTGACTCAGTGAGTTTGACACCCATGTCATAGGATAACAGATATAGAATGTCATGGTACAATTGAATGGGTAATAGCCACAATTTACTCCATGAATGCAAATCCTAACCCTGCCTTGGTCAAGGTATGGTAGATGTATGGCAATCAAGACGAGCTGATTAGCAAGTTGGAAGATCCTGAACTATATAAAGAAATGGGGAAAGGGAACTGGCATGCATAAGGGTTAATGTAGCTTCTGAAATTTTTTAATTATTTTATTGTTGCATTGTTTAGTTTTCTATTGCAGTTTCTTATGTTTTAATACCTAACTTTTTGTTATAGCTGAAA